>NW_027457776.1:0-88698 GCF_050624435.1 Tenrec ecaudatus
CTAGGCTTTAGGCTAGGGCTCCCCTAGGCTAAGGCTAGGGCTCCCCTAGCCTTCAGGCTAGGGCACCCCTAGGCTTTAGGCTAGGGCTCCCCTAGGCTAAGGCTAGGGCTCCCCTAGCCTTCTGGCTAGGGCACCCCTAGCCTTCAGGCTCCCCTAGGCTAAGGCTAGGGCTCCCCTAGCCTTCAGGCTAGGGCACCCCTTGGCTTCAGGCTCCCCTAGGCTAAGGCTAGGGCTCCCCTAGCCTTCAGGCTAGGGCACCCCTTGGCTTCAGGCTCCCCTAGGCTAAGGCTAGGGCTCCCCTAGCCTTCAGGCTAGGGCACCCCTTGGCTTCAGGCTCCCCTAGGCTAAGGCTAGGGCTCCCCTAGCCTTCAGGCTAGGGCACCCCTTGGCTTCAGGCTCCCCTAGGCTAAGGCTAGGGCTCCCCTAGCCTTCAGGCTAGGGCACCCCTTGGCTTCAGGCTCCCCTAGGCTAAGGCTAGGGCTCCCCTAGCCTTCAGGCTAGGGCACCCCTAGGCTTCAGGCTCCCCTAGGCTAAGGCTAGGGCTCCCCTAGCCTTCAGGCTAGGGCACCCCTCGGCTTCAGGCTCCCCTAGGCTAAGGCTAGGGCTCCCCTAGCCTTCAGGCTAGGGCACCCCTCGGCTTCAGGCTCCCCTAGGCTAAGGCTAGGGCTCCCCTAGCCTTCAGGCTAGGGCACCCCTCGGCTTCAGGCTCCCCTAGGCTAAGGCTAGGGCTCCCCTAGCCTTCAGGCTAGGGCACCCCTAGGCTTCAGGCTCCCCTAGGCTAAGGCTAGGGCTCCCCTAGCCTTCAGGCTAGGGCACCCCTAGGCTTCAGGCTCCCCTAGGCTAAGGCTAGGGCTCCCCTAGCCTTCAGGCTAGGGCACCCCTAGGCTTCAGGCTCCCCTAGGCTAAGGCTAGGGCTCCCCTAGCCTTCAGGCTAGGGCACCCCTAGGCTTCAGGCTCCCCTAGGCTAAGGCTAGGGCTCCCCTAGCCTTCAGGCTAGGGCACCCCTAGGCTTCAGGCTCCCCTAGGCTAAGGCTAGGGCTCCCCTAGCCTTCAGGCTAGGGCACCCCTAGGCTTCAGGCTCCCCTAGGCTAAGGCTAGGGCTCCCCTAGCCTTCAGGCTAGGGCACCCCTAGGCTTCAGGCTCCCCTAGGCTAAGGCTAGGGCTCCCTAGCCTTCAGGCTAGGGCACCCCTAGGCTTCAGGCTCCCCTAGGCTAAGGCTAGGGCTCCCCTAGCCTTCAGGCTAGGGCACCCCTAGGCTTCAGGCTCCCTAGGCTAAGGCTAGGGCTCCCCTAGCCTTCAGGCTAGGGCACCCCTAGGCTTCAGGCTCCCCTAGGCTAAGGCTAGGGCTCCCCTAGCCTTCAGGCTAGGGCACCCCTAGGCTTCAGGCTCCCCTAGGCTAAGGCTAGGGCTCCCCTAGCCTTCAGGCTAGGGCACCCCTAGGCTTCAGGCTCCCCTAGGCTAAGGCTAGGGCTCCCCTAGCCTTCAGGCTAGGGCACCCCTAGGCTTTAGGCTAGGGCTCCCCTAGGCTAAGGCTAGGGCTCCCCTAGCCTTCAGGCTAGGGCACCCCTAGGCTTTAGGCTAGGGCTCCCCTAGGCTAAGGCTAGGGCTCCCCTAGCCTTCAGGCTAGGGCACCCCTAGGCTTTAGGCTAGGGCTCCCCTAGGCTAAGGCTAGGGCTCCCCTAGCCTTCAGGCTAGGGCACCCCTAGGCTTTAGGCTAGGGCTCCCCTAGGCTAAGGCTAGGGCTCCCCTAGCCTTCAGGCTAGGGCACCCCTAGGCTTTAGGCTAGGGCTCCCCTAGGCTAAGGCTAGGGCTCCCCTAGCCTTCAGGCTAGGGCACCCCTAGGCTTTAGGCTAGGGCTCCCCTAGGCTAAGGCTAGGGCTCCCCTAGCCTTCAGGCTAGGGCACCCCTAGGCTTTAGGCTAGGGCTCCCTAGGCTAAGGCTAGGGCTCCCCTAGCCTTCAGGCTAGGGCACCCCTAGGCTTTAGGCTAGGGCTCCCCTAGGCTAAGGCTAGGGCTCCCCTAGCCTTCAGGCTAGGGCACCCCTAGGCTTTAGGCTAGGGCTCCCCTAGGCTAAGGCTAGGGCTCCCCTAGCCTTCAGGCTAGGGCACCCCTAGGCTTTAGGCTAGGGCTCCCCTAGGCTAAGGCTAGGGCTCCCCTAGCCTTCAGGCTAGGGCACCCCTAGGCTTTAGGCTAGGGCTCCCCTAGGCTAAGGCTAGGGCTCCCCTAGCCTTCAGGCTAGGGCACCCCTAGGCTTTAGGCTAGGGCTCCCCTAGGCTAAGGCTAGGGCTCCCCTAGCCTTCAGGCTAGGGCACCCCTAGGCTTTAGGCTAGGGCTCCCCTAGGCTAAGGCTAGGGCTCCCCTAGCCTTCAGGCTAGGGCACCCCTAGGCTTTAGGCTAGGGCTCCCCTAGGCTAAGGCTAGGGCTCCCCTAGCCTTCAGGCTAGGGCACCCCTAGGCTTCAGGCTCCCCTAGGCTAAGGCTAGGGCTCCCCTAGCCTTCAGGCTAGGGCACCCCTTGGCTTCAGGCTCCCCTAGGCTAAGGCTAGGGCTCCCCTAGCCTTCAGGCTAGGGCACCCCTTGGCTTCAGGCTCCCCTAGGCTAAGGCTAGGGCTCCCCTAGCCTTCAGGCTAGGGCACCCCTTGGCTTCAGGCTCCCCTAGGCTAAGGCTAGGGCTCCCCTAGCCTTCAGGCTAGGGCACCCCTTGGCTTCAGGCTCCCTAGGCTAAGGCTAGGGCTCCCCTAGCCTTCAGGCTAGGGCACCCCTTGGCTTCAGGCTCCCCTAGGCTAAGGCTAGGGCTCCCCTAGCCTTCAGGCTAGGGCACCCCTTGGCTTCAGGCTCCCCTAGGCTAAGGCTAGGGCTCCCCTAGCCTTCAGGCTAGGGCACCCCTTGGCTTCAGGCTCCCCTAGGCTAAGGCTAGGGCTCCCCTAGCCTTCAGGCTAGGGCACCCCTTGGCTTCAGGCTCCCCTAGGCTAAGGCTAGGGCTCCCCTAGCCTTCAGGCTAGGGCACCCCTTGGCTTCAGGCTCCCCTAGGCTAAGGCTAGGGCTCCCCTAGCCTTCAGGCTAGGGCACCCCTAGGCTTCAGGCTCCCCTAGGCTAAGGCTAGGGCTCCCCTAGCCTTCAGGCTAGGGCACCCCTAGGCTTCAGGCTCCCCTAGGCTAAGGCTAGGGCTCCCCTAGCCTTCAGGCTAGGGCACCCCTAGGCTTCAGGCTCCCCTAGGCTAAGGCTAGGGCTCCCCTAGCCTTCAGGCTAGGGCACCCCTAGGCTTCAGGCTCCCCTAGGCTAAGGCTAGGGCTCCCCTAGCCTTCAGGCTAGGGCACCCCTAGGCTTCAGGCTCCCCTAGGCTAAGGCTAGGGCTCCCCTAGCCTTCAGGCTAGGGCACCCCTAGGCTTCAGGCTCCCCTAGGCTAAGGCTAGGGCTCCCCTAGGCTTCAGGCTAGGGCACCCCTAGGCTTCAGGCTCCCCTAGGCTAAGGCTAGGGCTCCCCTAGGCTTCAGGCTAGGGCACCCCTAGGCTTCAGGCTCCCCTAGGCTAAGGCTAGGGCTCCCCTAGCCTTCAGGCTAGGGCACCCCTAGGCTTCAGGCTCCCCTAGGCTAAGGCTAGGGCTCCCCTAGCCTTCAGGCTAGGGCACCCCTAGGCTTCAGGCTCCCCTAGGCTAAGGCTAGGGCTCCCCTAGCCTTCAGGCTAGGGCACCCCTAGGCTTCAGGCTCCCCTAGGCTAAGGCTAGGGCTCCCCTAGCCTTCAGGCTAGGGCACCCCTAGGCTTCAGGCTCCCCTAGGCTAAGGCTAGGGCTCCCCTAGCCTTCAGGCTAGGGCACCCCTAGGCTTCAGGCTCCCCTAGGCTAAGGCTAGGGCTCCCCTAGCCTTCAGGCTAGGGCACCCCTAGGCTTCAGGCTCCCCTAGGCTAAGGCTAGGGCTCCCCTAGCCTTCAGGCTAGGGCACCCCTAGGCTTCAGGCTCCCCTAGGCTAAGGCTAGGGCTCCCCTAGCCTTCAGGCTAGGGCACCCCTAGGCTTCAGGCTCCCCTAGGCTAAGGCTAGGGCTCCCCTAGCCTTCAGGCTAGGGCACCCCTAGGCTTCAGGCTCCCCTAGGCTAAGGCTAGGGCTCCCCTAGCCTTCAGGCTAGGGCACCCCTAGGCTTCAGGCTCCCCTAGGCTAAGGCTAGGGCTCCCCTAGCCTTCAGGCTACGGCACCCCTAGGCTCCAGGCTCCCCTAGGCTAAGGCTAGGGCTCCCCTAGCCTTCAGGCTAGGGCACCCCTAGGCTCCAGGCTCCCCTAGGCTAAGGCTAGGGCTCCCCTAGCCTTCAGGCTAGGGCACCCCTAGGCTTCAGGCTCCCCTAGGCTAAGGCTAGGGCTCCCCTAGCCTTCAGGCTAGGGCACCCCTAGGCTTCAGGCTCCCCTAGGCTAAGGCTAGGGCTCCCCTAGCCTTCAGGCTAGGGCACCCCTAGGCTTCAGGCTCCCCTAGGCTAAGGCTAGGGCTCCCCTAGCCTTCAGGCTAGGGCACCCCTAGGCTTCAGGCTCCCCTAGGCTAAGGCTAGGGCTCCCCTAGCCTTCAGGCTAGGGCACCCCTAGGCTTCAGGCTCCCCTAGGCTAAGGCTAGGGCTCCCCTAGCCTTCAGGCTAGGGCACCCCTAGGCTTCAGGCTCCCCTAGGCTAAGGCTAGGGCTCCCCTAGCCTTCAGGCTAGGGCACCCCTAGGCTTCAGGCTCCCCTAGGCTAAGGCTAGGGCTCCCCTAGCCTTCAGGCTAGGGCACCCCTAGGCTTCAGGCTCCCCTAGGCTAAGGCTAGGGCTCCCCTAGCCTTCAGGCTAGGGCACCCCTAGGCTTCAGGCTCCCTAGGCTAAGGCTAGGGCTCCCCTAGCCTTCAGGCTAGGGCACCCCTAGGCTTCAGGCTCCCCTAGGCTAAGGCTAGGGCTCCCCTAGCCTTCAGGCTAGGGCACCCCTAGGCTTCAGGCTCCCCTAGGCTAAGGCTAGGGCTCCCCTAGCCTTCAGGCTAGGGCACCCCTAGGCTTCAGGCTCCCCTAGGCTAAGGCTAGGGCTCCCCTAGCCTTCAGGCTAGGGCACCCCTAGGCTTTAGGCTAGGGCTCCCCTAGGCTAAGGCTAGGGCTCCCCTAGCCTTCAGGCTAGGGCACCCCTAGGCTTTAGGCTCCCCTAGGCTAAGGCTAGGGCTCCCATAGCCTTCAGGCTAGGGCACCCCTAGGCTTTAGGCTCCCCTAGGCTAAGGCTAGGGCTCCCATAGCCTTCAGGCTAGGGCACCCCTAGGCTTTAGGCTCCCCTAGGCTAAGGCTAGGGCTCCCCTAGCCTTCAGGCTAGGGCACCCCTTGGCTTTAGGCTCCCCTAGGCTAAGGCTAGGGCTCCCCTAGCCTTCAGGCTAGGGCACCCCTTGGCTTTAGGCTCCCCTAGGCTAAGGCTAGGGCTCCCCTAGCCTTCAGGCTAGGGCACCCCTTGGATTTAGGCTCCCCTAGGCTAAGGCTAGGGCTCCCCTAGCCTTCAGGCTAGGGCACCCCTTGGCTTTAGGCTCCCCTAGGCTAAGGCTAGGGCTCCCCTAGCCTTCAGGCTAGGGCACCCCTTGGCTTTAGGCTCCCCTAGGCTAAGGCTAGGGCTCCCCTAACCTTCAGGCTAGGGCACCCCTTGGCTTTAGGCTCCCCTAGGCTAAGGCTAGGGCTCCCCTAGCCTTCAGGCTAGGGCACCCCTTGGCTTTAGGCTCCCCTAGGCTAAGGCTAGGGCTCCCCTAGCCTTCAGGCTAGGGCACCCCTTGGCTTTAGGCTCCCCTAGGCTAAGGCTAGGGCTCCCCTAGCCTTCAGGCTAGGGCACCCCTAGGCTTTAGGCTCCCCTAGGCTAAGGCTAGGGCTCCCCTAGCCTTCAGGCTAGGGCACCCCTAGGCTTTAGGCTCCCCTAGGCTAAGGCTAGGGCTCCCCTAGCCTTCAGGCTAGTGCACCCCTAGGCTTTAGGCTCCCCTAGGCTAAGGCTAGGGCTCCCCTAGCCTTCAGGCTAGGGCACCCCTAGGCTTTAGGCTCCCCTAGGCTAAGGCTAGGGCTCCCCTAGCCTTCAGGCTAGGGCACCCCTAGGCTTTAGGCTCCCCTAGGCTAAGGCTAGGGCTCCCCTAGCCTTCAGGCCAGGGCACCCCTAGGCTTTAGGCTCCCCTAGGCTAAGGCTAGGGCTCCCCTAGCCTTCAGGCCAGGGCACCCCTAGGCTTTAGGCTCCCTAGGCTAAGGCTAGGGCTCCCCTAGCCTTCAGGCCAGGGCACCCCTAGGCTTTAGGCTCCCCTAGGCTAAGGCTAGGGCTCCCCTAGCCTTCAGGCCAGGGCACCCCTAGGCTTTAGGCTCCCCTAGGCTAAGGCTAGGGCTCCCCTAGCTTTCAGGCCAGGGCACCCCTAGGCTTTAGGCTCCCCTAGGCTAAGGCTAGGGCTCCCCTAGCCTTCAGGCTAGGGCACCCCTAGGCTTTAGGCTCCCCTAGGCTAAGGCTAGGGCTCCCCTAGCCTTCAGGCTAGGGCACCCCTAGGCTTTAGGCTCCCCTAGGCTAAGGCTAGGGCTCCCCTAGCCTTCAGGCTAGGGCACCCCTAGGCTTTAGGCTCCCCTAGGCTAAGGCTAGGGCTCCCCTAGCCTTCAGGCTAGGGCACTCCTTGGCTTTAGGCTCCCCTAGGCTAAGGCTAGGGCTCCCCTAGCCTTCAGGCTAGGGCACCCCTTGGCTTTAGGCTCCCTAGGCTAAGGCTAGGGCTCCCTAGCCTTCAGGCTAGGGCACCCCTAGGCTTTAGGCTCCCCTAGGCTAAGGCTAGGGCTCCCCTAGCCTTCAGGCTAGGGCACCCCTAGGCTTTAGGCTCCCCTAGGCTAAGGCTAGGGCTCCCCTAGCCTTCAGGCTAGGGCACCCCTAGGCTTTAGGCTAGGGCTCCCCTAGGCTAAGGCTAGGGCTCCCCTAGCCTTCAGGCTAGGGCACCCCTAGGCTTTAGGCACCCCTAGGCTAAGGCTAGGGCTCCCCTAGCCTTCAGGCTAGGGCACCCCTAGGCTTTAGGCTAGGGCTCCCCTAGGCTAAGGCTAGGGCTCCCCTAGCCTTCAGGCTAGGGCACCCCTAGGCTTTAGGCTCCCCTAGGCTAAGGCTAGGGCTCCCCTAGCCTTCAGGCTAGGGCACCCCTAGGCTTTAGGCTCCCCTAGGCTAAGGCTAGGTCTCCCCTAGCCTTCAGGCTAGGGCACCCCTAGGCTTTAGGCTCCCCTAGGCTAAGGCTAGGGCTCCCCTAG
The DNA here is from genome assembly GCF_050624435.1 of Tenrec ecaudatus. Lineage (NCBI taxonomy): Eukaryota > Metazoa > Chordata > Mammalia > Afrosoricida > Tenrecidae > Tenrec > Tenrec ecaudatus. The sequence continues at coordinate 7,218 of NW_027457776.1, forward strand.
CCTTCAGGCTAGGGCACCCCTAGGCTTTAGGCTAGGGCTCCCCTAGGCTAAGGCTAGGGCTCCCCTAGCCTTCAGGCTAGGGCACCCCTAGGCTTTAGGCTAGGGCTCCCCTAGGCTAAGGCTAGGGCTCCCCTAGCCTTCAGGCTAGGGCACCCCTAGGCTTTAGGCTAGGGCTCCCCTAGCCTTCAGGCTAGGGCACCCCTAGGCTTTAGGCTAGGTCTCCCCTAGGCAAAGGCTAGGGCTCCCCTAGCCTTCAGGCTAGGGCAGCCCTAGGCTTTAGGCTCGGGCTCCCCTAGGCTAAGGCTAGGGCTCCCCTAGCCTTCAGGCTAGGGCACCCCTAGGCTTCAGGCTCCCCTAGGCTAAGGCTAGGGCTCCCCTAGCCTTCAGGCTAGGGCACCCCTAGGCTTCAGGCTCCCCTAGGCTAAGGCTAGGGCTCCCCTAGCCTTCAGGCTAGGGCACCCCTAGGCTTCAGGCTCCCCTAGGCTAAGGCTAGGGCTCCCCTAGCCTTCAGGCTAGGGCACCCCTAGGCTTCAGGCTCCCCTAGGCTAAGGCTAGGGCTCCCCTAGCCTTCAGGCTAGGGCACCCCTAGGCTTCAGGCTCCCCTAGGCTAAGGCTAGGGCTCCCCTAGCCTTCAGGCTAGGGCACCCCTAGGCTTCAGGCTCCCCTAGGCTAAGGCTAGGGCTCCCCTAGCCTTCAGGCTAGGGCACCCCTAGGCTTCAGGCTCCCCTAGGCTAAGGCTAGGGCTCCCCTAGCCTTCAGGCTAGGGCACCCCTAGGCTTCAGGCTCCCCTAGGCTAAGGCTAGGGCTCCCCTAGCCTTCAGGCTAGGGCACCCCTAGGCTTCAGGCTCCCCTAGGCTAAGGCTAGGGCTCCCCTAGCCTTCAGGCTAGGGCACCCCTAGGCGTCAGGCTCCCCTAGGCTAAGGCTAGGGCTCCCCTAGCCTTCAGGCTAGGGCACCCCTAGGCTTTCGGCTAGGGCTCCCCTAGGCTAAGGCTAGGGCTCCCCTAGCCTTCAGGCTAGGGCACCCCTAGGCTTTAGGCTCCCCTAGGCTAAGGCTAGGGCTCCCATAGCCTTCAGGCTAGGGCACCCCTAGGCTTTAGGCTCCCCTAGGCTAAGGCTAGGGCTCCCCTAGCCTTCAGGCTAGGGCACCCCTTGGCTTTAGGCTCCCCTAGGCTAAGGCTAGGGCTCCCCTAGCCTTCAGGCTAGGGCACCCCTTGGCTTTAGGCTCCCCTAGGCTAAGGCTAGGGCTCCCCTAGCCTTCAGGCTAGGGCACCCCTTGGCTTTAGGCTCCCCTAGGCTAAGGCTAGGGCTCCCCTAGCCTTCAGGCTAGGGCACCCCTTGGCTTTAGGCTCCCCTAGGCTAAGGCTAGGGCTCCCCTAGCCTTCAGGCTAGGGCACCCCTTGGCTTTAGGCTCCCCTAGGCTAAGGCTAGGGCTCCCCTAGCCTTCAGGCTAGGGCACCCCTTGGCTTTAGGCTCCCCTAGGCTAAGGCTAGGGCTCCCCTAGCTTTCAGGCTAGGGCAGCCCTTGGCTTTAGGCTCCCCTAGGCTAAGGCTAGGGCTCCCCTAGCCTTCAGGCTAGGGCACCCCTTGGCTTTAGGCTCCCCTAGGCTAAGGCTAGGGCTCCCCTAGCCTTCAGGCTAGGGCACCCCTAGGCTTTAGGCTCCCCTAGGCTAAGGCTAGGGCTCCCCTAGCCTTCAGGCTAGGGCACCCCTAGGCTTTAGGCTCCCCTAGGCTAAGGCTAGGGCTCCCCTAGCCTTCAGGCTAGGGCACCCCTAGGCTTTAGGCTCCCCTAGGCTAAGGCTAGGGCTCCCCTAGCCTTCAGGCTAGGGCACCCCTAGGCTTTAGGCTCCCCTAGGCTAAGGCTAGGGCTCCCCTAGCCTTCAGCCTAGGGCACCCCTAGGCTTTAGGCTCCCCTAGGCTAAGGCTAGGGCTCCCCTAGCCTTCAGGCCAGGGCACCCCTAGGCTTTAGGCTCCCCTAGGCTAAGGCTAGGGCTCCCCTAGCTTTCAGGCCAGGGCACCCATAGGCTTTAGGCTCCCCTAGGCTAAGGCTAGGGCTCCCCTAGCCTTCAGGCTAGGGCACCCCTAGGCTTTAGGCTCCCCTAGGCTAAGGCTAGGGCTCCCCTAGCCTTCAGGCTAGGGCACCCCTAGGCTTTAGGCTCCCCTAGGCTAAGGCTAGGGCTCCCCTAGCCTTCAGGCTAGGGCACCCCTAGGCTTTAGGCTCCCCTAGGCTAAGGCTAGGGCTCCCCTAGCCTTCAGGGTAGGGCACCCCTTGGCTTTAGGCTCCCCTAGGCTAAGGCTAGGGCTCCCCTAGCCTTCAGGCTAGGGCACCCCTTGGCTTTAGGCTCCCCTAGGCTAAGGCTAGGGCTCCCCTAGCCTTCAGGCTAGGGCACCCCTAGGCTTTAGGCTCCCCTAGGCTAAGGCTAGGGCTCCCCTAGCCTTCAGGCTAGGGCACCCCTAGGCTTTAGGCTCCCCTAGGCTAAGGCTAGGGCTCCCCTAGCCTTCAGGCTAGGGCACCCCTAGGCTTTAGGCTAGGGCTCCCCTAGGCTAAGGCTAGGGCTCCCCTAGCCTTCAGGCTAGGGCACCCCTAGGCTTTAGGCTCCCCTAGGCTAAGGCTAGGGCTCCCCTAGCCTTCAGGCTAGGGCACCCCTAGGCTTTAGGCTAGGGTTCCCCTAGGCTAAGGCTAGGGCTCCCCTAGCCTTCAGGCTAGGGCACCCCTAGGTTAGGCTCCCCTAGGCTAAGGCTAGGGCTCCCCTAGCCTTCAGGCTAGGGCACCCCTAGGCTTTAGGCTCCCATAGGCTAAGGCTAGGGCTCCCCTAGCCTTCAGGCTAGGGCACCCCTAGGCTTTAGGCTAGGGCTCCCCTAGGCTAAGGCTAGGGCTCCCCTAGCCTTCAGGCTAGGGCACCCCTAGGCTTTAGGCTCCCCTAGGCTAAGGCTAGGGCTCCCCTAGCCTTCAGGCTAGGGCACCCCTAGGCTTTAGGCTCCCCTAGGCTAAGGCTAGGTCTCCCCTAGCCTTCAGGCTAGGGCACCCCTAGGCTTTAGGCTCCCCTAGGCTAAGGCTAGGGCTCCCTTAGCCTTCAGGCTAGGGCACCCCTAGGCTTTAGGCTAGGGCTCCCCTAGGCTAAGGCTAGGGCTCCCCTAGCCTTCAGGCTAGGGCACCCCTAGGCTTTAGGCTAGGGCTCCCCTAGGCTAAGGCTAGGGCTCCCCTAGCCTTCAGGCTAGGGCACCCCTAGGCTTTAGGCTAGGGCTCCCCTAGGCTAAGGCTAGGGCTCCCCTAGCCTTCAGGCTAGGGCACCCCTAGGCTTTAGGCTAGGGCTCCCCTAGGCTAAGGCTAGGGCTCCCCTAGCCTTCAGGCTAGGGCACCCCTAGGCTTTAGGCTCGGGCTCCCCTAGGCTAAGGCCAGGGCTCCCCTAGCCTTCAGGCTAGGGCACCCCTAGGCTTTAGGCTCGGGCTCCCCTAGGCTAAGGCTAGGGCTCCCCTAGCCTTCAGGCTAGGGCACCCCTAGGCTTTAGGCTAGGGCTCCCCTAGGCTAAGGCTAGGGCTCCCCTAGCCTTCAGGCTAGGGCACCCCTAGGCTTTAGGCTAGGGCTCCCCTAGGCTAAGGCTAGGGCTCCCCTAGCCTTCAGGCTAGGGCACCCCTAGGCTTTAGGCTAGGGCTCCCCTAGGCTAAGGCTAGGGCTCCCCTAGCCTTCAGGCTAGGGCACCACTAGGCTTTAGGCTAGGGCTCCCCTAGGCTAAGGCTAGGGCTCCCCTAGCCTTCAGGCTAGGGCACCACTAGGCTTTAGGCTAGGGCTCCCCTAGGCTAAGGCTAGGGCTCCCCTAGCCTTCAGGCTAGGGCACCCCTAGTCTTTAGGCTAGGGCTCCCCTAGGCTAAGGCTAGGGCTCCCCTACCCTTCAGGCTAGGGCACCCCTAGTCTTTAGGCTAGGGCTCCCCTAGGCTAAGGCTAGGGCTCCCCTAGCCTTCAGGCTAGGGCACCCCTAGGCTTTAGGCTAGGGCTCCCCTAGGCTAAGGCTAGGGCTCCCCTAGCCTTCAGGCTAGGGCAACCCTAGGCTTCAGGCTAGGGCTCCCCTAGGCTTTAGGCTAGGGCTCCCCTAGGCTAAGGCTAGGGCTCCCCTAGCCTTCAGGCTAGGGCACCCCTAGGCTTTAGGCTAGGGCTCCCCTAGGCTAAGGCTAGGGCTCCCCTAGCCTTCAGGCTAGGGCACCCCTAGGCTTTAGGCTAGGGCTCCCCTGGGCTAAGGCTAGGGCTCCCCTAGACTTCAGGCTAGGGCACCCCTAGGCTTTAGGCTCGGGCTCCCCTAGGCTAAGGCTAGGGCTCCCCTAGCCTTCAGGCTAGGGCACCCCTAGGCTTCAGGCTCCCCTAGGCTAAGGCTAGGGCTCCCCTAGCCTTCAGGCTAGGGCACCCCTAGGCTTCAGGCTCCCCTAGGCTAAGGCTAGGGCTCCCCTAGCCTTCAGGCTAGGGCACCCCTAGGCTTCAGGCTCCCCTAGGCTAAGGCTAGGGCTCCCCTAGCCTTCAGGCTAGGGCACCCCTAGGCTTCAGGCTCCCCTAGGCTAAGGCTAGGGCTCCCCTAGCCTTCAGGCTAGGGCACCCCTAGGCTTCAGGCTCCCCTAGGCTAAGGCTAGGGCTCGCCTAGCCTTCAGGCTAGGGCACCCCTAGGCTTCAGGCTCCCCTAGGCTAAGGCTAGGGCTCCCCTAGCCTTCAGGCTAGGGCACCCCTAGGCTTCAGGCTCCCCTAGGCTAAGGCTAGGGCTCCCCTAGCCTTCAGGCTAGGGCACCCCTAGGCTTCAGGCTCCCCTAGGCTAAGGCTAGGCTCCCTAGCCTTCAGGCTAGGGCACCCCTAGGCTTCAGGCTCCCCTAGGCTAAGGCTAGGGCTCCCCTAGCCTTCAGGCTAGGGCACCCCTAGGCGTCAGGCTCCCCTAGGCTAAGGCTAGGGCTCCCCTAGCCTTCAGGCTAGGGCACCCCTAGGCTTTCGGCTAGGGCTCCCCTAGGCTAAGGCTAGGGCTCCCCTAGCCTTCAGGCTAGGGCACCCCTAGGCTTTAGGCTCCCCTAGGCTAAGGCTAGGGCTCCCATAGCCTTCAGGCTAGGGCACCCCTAGGCTTTAGGCTCCCCTAGGCTAAGGCTAGGGCTCCCCTAGCCTTCAGGCTAGGGCACCCCTTGGCTTTAGGCTCCCCTAGGCTAAGGCTAGGGCTCCCCTAGCCTTCAGGCTAGGGCACCCCTTGGCTTTAGGCTCCCCTAGGCTAAGGCTAGGGCTCCCCTAGCCTTCAGGCTAGGGCACCCCTTGGCTTTAGGCTCCCCTAGGCTAAGGCTAGGGCTCCCCTAGCCTTCAGGCTAGGGCACCCCTTGGCTTTAGGCTCCCCTAGGCTAAGGCTAGGGCTCCCCTAGCCTTCAGGCTAGGGCACCCCTTGGCTTTAGGCTCCCCTAGGCTAAGGCTAGGGCTCCCCTAGCCTTCAGGCTAGGGCACCCCTTGGCTTTAGGCTCCCCTAGGCTAAGGCTAGGGCTCCCCTAGCTTTCAGGCTAGGGCAGCCCTTGGCTTTAGGCTCCCCTAGGCTAAGGCTAGGGCTCCCCTAGCCTTCAGGCTAGGGCACCCCTTGGCTTTAGGCTCCCCTAGGCTAAGGCTAGGGCTCCCCTAGCCTTCAGGCTAGGGCACCCCTAGGCTTTAGGCTCCCCTAGGCTAAGGCTAGGGCTCCCCTAGCCTTCAGGCTAGGGCACCCCTAGGCTTTAGGCTCCCCTAGGCTAAGGCTAGGGCTCCCCTAGCCTTCAGGCTAGGGCACCCCTAGGCTTTAGGCTCCCCTAGGCTAAGGCTAGGGCTCCCCTAGCCTTCAGGCTAGGGCACCCCTAGGCTTTAGGCTCCCCTAGGCTAAGGCTAGGGCTCCCCTAGCCTTCAGCCTAGGGCACCCCTAGGCTTTAGGCTCCCCTAGGCTAAGGCTAGGGCTCCCCTAGCCTTCAGGCCAGGGCACCCCTAGGCTTTAGGCTCCCCTAGGCTAAGGCTAGGGCTCCCCTAGCTTTCAGGCCAGGGCACCCATAGGCTTTAGGCTCCCCTAGGCTAAGGCTAGGGCTCCCCTAGCCTTCAGGCTAGGGCACCCCTAGGCTTTAGGCTCCCCTAGGCTAAGGCTAGGGCTCCCCTAGCCTTCAGGCTAGGGCACCCCTAGGCTTTAGGCTCCCCTAGGCTAAGGCTAGGGCTCCCCTAGCCTTCAGGCTAGGGCACCCCTAGGCTTTAGGCTCCCCTAGGCTAAGGCTAGGGCTCCCCTAGCCTTCAGCTAGGGCGCTGGGCACCCCTTGGCTTTAGGCTCCCCTAGGCTAAGGCTAGGGCTCCCCTAGCCTTCAGGCTAGGGCACCCCTTGGCTTTAGGCTCCCCTAGGCTAAGGCTAGGGCTCCCCTAGCCTTCAGGCTAGGGCACCCCTAGGCTTTAGGCTCCCCTAGGCTAAGGCTAGGGCTCCCCTAGCCTTCAGGCTAGGGCACCCCTAGGCTTTAGGCTCCCCTAGGCTAAGGCTAGGGCTCCCCTAGCCTTCAGGCTAGGGCACCCCTAGGCTTTAGGCTAGGGCTCCCTAGGCTAAGGCTAGGGCTCCCCTAGCCTTCAGGCTAGGGCACCCCTAGGCTTTAGGCTCCCCTAGGCTAAGGCTAGGGCTCCCCTAGCCTTCAGGCTAGGGCACCCCTAGGCTTTAGGCTAGGGTTCCCCTAGGCTAAGGCTAGGGCTCCCCTAGCCTTCAGGCTAGGGCACCCCTAGGTTAGGCTCCCCTAGGCTAAGGCTAGGGCTCCCCTAGCCTTCAGGCTAGGGCACCCCTAGGCTTTAGGCTCCCATAGGCTAAGGCTAGGGCTCCCCTAGCCTTCAGGCTAGGGCACCCCTAGGCTTTAGGCTAGGGCTCCCCTAGGCTAAGGCTAGGGCTCCCCTAGCCTTCAGGCTAGGGCACCCCTAGGCTTTAGGCTCCCCTAGGCTAAGGCTAGGGCTCCCCTAGCCTTCAGGCTAGGGCACCCCTAGGCTTTAGGCTCCCCTAGGCTAAGGCTAGGTCACCCCTAGCCTTCAGGCTAGGGCACCCCTAGGCTTTAGGCTCCCCTAGGCTAAGGCTAGGGCTCCCCTAGCCTTCAGGCTAGGGCACCCCTAGGCTTTAGGCTAGGGCTCCCCTAGGCTAAGGCTAGGGCTCCCCTAGCCTTCAGGCTAGGGCACCCCTAGGCTTTAGGCTAGGGCTCCCCTAGGCTAAGGCTAGGGCTCCCCTAGCCTTCAGGCTAGGGCACCCCTAGGCTTTAGGCTAGGGCTCCCCTAGGCTAAGGCTAGGGCTCCCCTAGCCTTCAGGCTAGGGCACCCCTAGGCTTTAGGCTAGGGCTCCCCTAGGCTAAGGCTAGGGCTCCCCTAGCCTTCAGGCTAGGGCACCCCTAGGCTTTAGGCTCGGGCTCCCCTAGGCTAAGGCCAGGGCTCCCCTAGCCTTCAGGCTAGGGCACCCCTAGGCTTTAGGCTCGGGCTCCCCTAGGCTAAGGCTAGGGCTCCCCTAGCCTTCAGGCTAGGGCACCCCTAGGCTTTAGGCTAGGGCTCCCCTAGGCTAAGGCTAGGGCTCCCCTAGCCTTCAGGCTAGGGCACCCCTAGGCTTTAGGCTAGGGCTCCCCTAGGCTAAGGCTAGGGCTCCCCTAGCCTTCAGGCTAGGGCACCCCTAGGCTTTAGGCTAGGGCTCCCCTAGGCTAAGGCTAGGGCTCCCCTAGCCTTCAGGCTAGGGCACCACTAGGCTTTAGGCTAGGGCTCCCCTAGGCTAAGGCTAGGGCTCCCCTAGCCTTCAGGCTAGGGCACCCCTAGGCTTTAGGCTAGGGCTCCCCTAGGCTAAGGCTAGGGCTCCCCTAGCCTTCAGGCTAGGGCACCACTAGGCTTTAGGCTAGGGCTCCCCTAGGCTAAGGCTAGGGCTCCCCTAGCCTTCAGGCTAGGGCACCCCTAGTCTTTAGGCTAGGGCTCCCCTAGGCTAAGGCTAGGGCTCCCCTACCCTTCAGGCTAGGGCACCCCTAGTCTTTAGGCTAGGGCTCCCCTAGGCTAAGGCTAGGGCTCCCCTAGCCTTCAGGCTAGGGCACCCCTAGGCTTTAGGCTAGGGCTCCCCTAGGCTAAGGCTAGGGCTCCCCTAGCCTTCAGGCTAGGGCAACCCTAGGCTTCAGGCTAGGGCTCCCCTAGGCTTTAGGCTAGGGCTCCCCTAGGCTAAGGCTAGGGCTCCCCTAGCCTTCAGGCTAGGGCACCCCTAGGCTTTAGGCTAGGGCTCCCCTAGGCTAAGGCTAGGGCTCCCCTAGCCTTCAGGCTAGGGCACCCCTAGGCTTTAGGCTAGGGCTCCCCTGGGCTAAGGCTAGGGCTCCCCTAGACTTCAGGCTAGGGCACCCCTAGGCTTTAGGCTAGGGCTCCCCTGGCTAAGGCTAGGGCTCCCCTAGCCTTCAGGCTAGGGCACCCCTAGGCTTTAGGCTAGGGCTCCCTGGGCTAAGGCTAGGGCTCCCCTAGCCTTCAGGCTAGGGCACCCCTAGGCTTTAGGCTAGGGCTCCCCTAGGCTAAGGCTAGGGCTCCCCTAGCCTTCAGGCTAGGGCACCCCTAGGCTTTAGGCTAGGGCTCCCCTAGGCTAAGGCTAGGGCTCCCCTAGCCTTCAGGCTAGGGCACCCCTAGGCTTTAGGCTAGGGCTCCCCTAGGCTAAGGCTAGGGCTCCCCTAGCCTTCAGGCTAGGGCACCCCTAGGCTTTAGGCTAGGGCTCCCCTAGGCTAAGGCTAGGGCTCCCCTAGCCTTCAGGCTAGGGCACCCCTAGGCTTTAGGCTAGGGCTCCCTAGGCTAAGGCTAGGGCTCCCCTAGCCTTCAGGCTAGGGCACCCCTAGGCTTTAGGCTAGGGCTCCCTAGGCTAAGGCTAGGGCTCCCCTAGCCTTCAGGCTAGGGCACCCCTAGGCTTTAGGCTAGGGCTCCCTAGGCTAAGGCTAGGGCTCCCCTAGCCTTCAGGCTAGGGCACCCCTAGGCATTAGGCTAGGGCTCCCTAGGCTAAGGCTAGGGCTCCCCTAGCCTTCAGGCTAGGGCAGCCCTAGGCTTTAGGCTAGGGCTCCCCTAGGCTAAGGCTAGGGCTCCCCTAGCCTTCAGGCTAGGGCACCCCTAGGCTTTAGGCTAGGGCTCCCCTAGGCTAAGGCTAGGGCTCCCCTAGCCTTCAGGCTAGGGCACCCCTAGGCTTTACGCTAGGGCTCCCCTAGGCTAAGGCTAGGGCTCCCCTAGCCTTCAGGCTAGGGCTCCCTAGGCTAAGGCTAGGGCTCCCCTAGCCTTCAGGCTAGGGCACCCCTAGGCTTTAGGCTAGGGCTCCCCTAGGCTAAGGCTAGGGCTCCCCTAGCCTTCAGGCTAGGGCACCCCTAGGCTTTAGGCTAGGGCTTCCCCTAGGCTAAGGCTAGGACTCCCCTAGCCTTCAGGCTAGGGCACCCCAAGGCTTTAGGCTAGGGCTCCCCTAGGCTAAGGCTAGGGCTCCCCTAGCCTTCAGGCTAGGGCACCCTAGGCTTTAGGCTAGGGCTCCCCTAGGCTAAGGCTAGGGCTACCCTAGCCTTCAGGCTAGGGCACCCCTAGGCTTTAGGCTAGGGCTCCCCTAGGCTAAGGCTAGGGCTCCCTAGCCTTCAGGCTAGGGCACCCCTAGGCTTTAGGCTAGGGCTCCCCTAGGCTAAGGCTAGGGCTCCCCTAGCCTTCAGGCTAGGGCACCCCTAGGCTTTAGGCTAGGGCTCCCCTAGGCTAAGGCTAGGGCTCCCCTAGCCTTCAGGCTAGGGCACCCCTAGGCTTTAGGCTAGGGCTCCCCTAGGCTAAGGCTAGGGCTACCCTAGCCTTCAGGCTAGGGCACCCCTAGGCTTTAGGCTAGGGCTCCCCTAGGCTAAGGCTAGGGCTCCCCTAGCCTTCAGGCGAGGGCACCCCTAGGCTTTAGGCTAGGGCTCCCCTAGGCTAAGGCTAGGGCTCCCCTAGCCTTCAGGCGAGGGCAACCCTAGGCTTTAGGCTAGGGCTCCCCTAGGCTAAGGCTAGGGCTCCCCTAGCCTTCAGGCTAGGGCACCCCTAGGCTTTAGGCTAGGGCTCCCCTAGGCTAAGGCTAGGGCTCCCCTAGCCTTCAGGCTAGGGCACCCCTAGGCTTTAGGCTAGGGCTCCCCTAGGCTAAGGCTAGGGCTCCCCTAGCCTTCAGGCTAGGGCACCCCTAGGCTTTAGGCTAGGGCTCCCCTAGCCTTCAGGCTAGGGCACCCCTAGGCTTCAGCCTTCAGGCTAGGGCACCCTAGGCTTCAGGCTAGGGCTCCCCTAGGCTCAGGCTAGGCTCCCTAGCCTTCAGGCTAGGGCACCCCTAGGCTTCAGGCTAGGGCTCCCCTAGGCTCAGGCTAGGGCTCCCGTAGCCTTCAGGCTAGGGCACCCCTAGGCTTCAGGCTAGGGCTCCCTAGGCTCAGGCTAGGGCTCCCCTAGCCTTCAGGCTAGGGCACCCCTAGGCTTCAGGCTAGGGCTCCCCTAGGCTCAGGCTAGGGCTCCCCTAGGCTTCAGGCTAGGGCACCCCTAGGCTTCAGGCTAGGGCTCCCCTAGCCTTCAGGCTAGGGCACCCCTAGGCTTCAGGCTAGGGCTCCCTAGGCTAAGGCTAGGGCTCCCCTAGCCTTCAGGCTAGGGCACCCCTAGGCTTCAGGCTAGGGCTCCCCTAGGCTAAGGCTAGGGCTCCCCTAGCCTTCAGGCTAGGGCACCCCTAGGCTTCAGGCTAGGGCTCCCTAGGCTAAGGCTAGGGCTCCCCTAGCCTTCAGGCTAGGGCACCCCTAGGCTTCAGGCTAGGGCTCCCCTAGGCTAAGGCTAGGGCTCCCCTAGCCTTCAGGCTAGGGCACCCCTAGGCTTCAGGCTAGGGCACCCCTAGGCTTCAGGCTAGGGCTCCCCTAGCCTTCAGGCTAGGGCACCCCTAGGCTTCAGGCTAGGGCTCCCCTAGGCTAAGGCTAGGGCTCCCCTAGCCTTCAGGCTAGGGCACCCCTAGGCTTCAGGCTAGGGCTCCCCTAGGCTAAGGCTAGGGTTCCCCTAGCCTTCAGGCTAGGGCACCCCTAGGCTTCAGGCTAGGGCTCCCCTAGGCTTCAGGCTAGGGCTCCCCTAGCCTTCAGGCTAGGGCACCCCTAGGCTTCAGGCTAGGGCTCCCCTAGGCTTCAGGCTAGGGCTCCCCTAGCCTTCAGGCTAGGGCACCCCTAGGCTTCAGGCTAGGGCTCCCCTAGGCTTCAGGCTAGGGCTCCCCTAGCCTTCAGGCTAGGGCACCCCTAGGCTTCAGGCTAGGGCTCCCCTAGGCTTCAGGCTAGGGCTCCCCTAGCCTTCAGGCTAGGGCACCCCTAGGCTTCAGGCTAGGGCTCCCCTAGGCTTCAGGCTAGGGCTCCCCTAGCCTTCAGGCTAGGGCACCCCTAGGCTTCAGGCTAGGGCTCCCCTAGGCTTCAGGCTAGGGCTCCCCTAGCCTTCAGGCTAGGGCACCCCTAGGCTTCAGGCTAGGGCTCCCCTAGGCTTCAGGCTAGGGCTCCCCTAGCCTTCAGGCTAGGGCACCCCTAGGCTTCAGGCTAGGGCTCCCCTAGGCTTCAGGCTAGGGCTCCCCTAGCCTTTAGGCTAGGGCACCCCTAGGCTTCAGGCTAGGGCTCCCCTAGGCTTCAGGCTAGGGCTCCCCTAGCCTTCAGGCTAGGGCACCCCTAGGCTTCAGGCTAGGGCTCCCCTAGGCTTCAGGCTAGGGCTCCCCTAGCCTTCAGGCTAGGGCACCCCTAGGCTTCAGGCTAGGGCTCCCCTAGGCTTCAGGCTAGGGCTCCCCTAGCCTTCAGGCTAGGGCACCCCTAGGCTTCAGGCTAGGGCTCCCTAGGCTTCAGGCTAGGGCTCCCCTAGCCTTCAGGCTAGGGCACCCCTAGGCTTCAGGCTAGGGCTCCCCTAGGCTTCAGGCTAGGTCTCCCCTAGGCTTCAGGCTAGGGCTCCCCTAGCCTTCAGGCTAGGGCACCCCTAGGCTTCAGGCTAGGGCTCCCCTAGGCTTCAGGCTAGGGCTCCCCTAGCCTTCAGGCTAGGGCACCCCTAGGCTTCAGGCTAGGGCTCCCCTAGGCTTCAGGCTAGGGCTCCCCTAGCCTTCAGGCTAGGGCACCCCTAGGCTTCAGGCTAGTTCTCCCCTAGGCTTCAGGCTAGGGCTCCCCTAGCCTTCAGGCTAGGGCACCCCTAGGCTTCAGGCTAGGGCTCCCCTAGGCTTCAGGCTAGGGCTCCCCTAGCCTTCAGACTAGGGCACCCCTAGGTTTCAGGCTAGGGCACCCCTAGGCTTCAGGCTAGGGCTCCCCTAGGCGAAGGCTAGGGCTCCCCTAGGCGTCAGGCTAGGGCACCCCTAGGCTTCAGGCTAGGGCTCCCCGAGGCGAAGGCTAGGGCTCCCCTAGGCGTCAGGCTAGGGCACCCCTAGGCTTCAGGCTAGGGCTCCCCGAGGCGAAGGCTAGGGCTCCCCTAGGCTTCAGGCTAGGGCTCCCCTAGGCTTCAGGCTAGGGCTCCCCGAGGCGAAGGCTAGGTCTCCCCTAGGCTTCAGGCTAGGGCTCCCCTAGGCTTCAGGCTAGGGCTCCCCGAGGCGAAGGCTAGGGCTCCCCTGGCCTTCAGGCTAGGGCTCCCCTAGGCTTCAGGCTAGGGCTCCCCGAGGCGAAGGCTAGGGCTCCACTGGCCTTCAGGCTAGGGCACCCCTAGGCTTCAGGCTAGGGCTCCCCGAGGCGAAGGCTAGGGCTCCCCTGGCCTTCAGGCTAGGGCACCCCTAGGCTTCAGGCTAGGGCTCCCCGAGGCGAAGGCTAGGGCTCCCCGGGCCTTCAGGCTAGGGCACCCCTAGGCTTCAGGCTAGGGCTCCCCGAGGCGAAGGCTAGGGCTCCCCTGGCCTTCAGGCTAGGGCACCCCTAGGCTTCAGGCTAGGGCTCCCCGAGGCGAAGGCTAGGGCTCCCCTGGCCTTCAGGCTAGGGCACCCCTAGGCTTCAGGCTAGGGCTCCCCGAGGCGAAGGCTAGGGCTCCCCTGGCCTTCAGGCTAGGGCACCCCTAGGCTTCAGGCTAGGGCTCCCCGAGGCGAAGGCTAGGGCTCCCCTGGCCTTCAGGCTAGGGCACCCCTAGGCTTCAGGCTAGGGCTCCCCGAGGCGAAGGCTAGGGCTCCCCTGGCCTTCAGGCTAGGGCACCCCTAGGCTTCAGGCTAGGGCTCCCCGAGGCGAAGGCTAGGGCTCCCCTGGCCTTCAGGCTAGGGCACCCCTAGGCTTCAGGCTAGGGCTCCCCGAGGCGAAGGCTAGGGCTCCCCTGGCCTTCAGGCTAGGGCACCCCTAGGCTTCAGGCTAGGGCTCCCCGAGGCGAAGGCTAGGGCTCCCCTGGCCTTCAGGCTAGGGCACCCCTAGGCTTCAGGCTAGGGCTCCCCGAGGCGAAGGCTAGGGCTCCCCTGGCCTTCAGGCTAGGGCACCCCTAGGCTTCAGGCTAGGGCTCCCCTAGGCTAAGGCTAGGGCTCCCCTAGCCTTCAGGCTAGGGCACCCCTAGGCTTCAGGCTAGGGCTCCCCTAGGCTAAGGCTAGGGCTCCCCTAGCCTTCAGGCTAGGGCACCCCTAGGCTTCAGGCTAGGGCACCCCTAGGCTTCAGGCTAGGGCTCCCCTAGCCTTCAGGCTAGGGCACCCCTAGGCTTCAGGCTAGGGCTCCCCTAGGCTAAGGCTAGGGCTCCCCTAGCCTTCAGGCTAGGGCACCCCTAGGCTTCAGGCTAGGGCTCCCCTAGGCTAAGGCTAGGGTTCCCCTAGCCTTCAGGCTAGGGCACCCCTAGGCTTCAGGCTAGGGCTCCCCTAGGCTTCAGGCTAGGGCTCCCCTAGCCTTCAGGCTAGGGCACCCCTAGGCTTCAGGCTAGGGCTCCCCTAGGCTTCAGGCTAGGGCTCCCCTAGCCTTCAGGCTAGGGCACCCCTAGGCTTCAGGCTAGGGCTCCCCTAGGCTTCAGGCTAGGGCTCCCCTAGCCTTCAGGCTAGGGCACCCCTAGGCTTCAGGCTAGGGCTCCCCTAGGCTTCAGGCTAGGGCTCCCCTAGCCTTCAGGCTAGGGCACCCCTAGGCTTCAGGCTAGGGCTCCCCTAGGCTTCAGGCTAGGGCTCCCCTAGCCTTCAGGCTAGGGCACCCCTAGGCTTCAGGCTAGGGCTCCCCTAGGCTTCAGGCTAGGGCTCCCCTAGCCTTCAGGCTAGGGCACCCCTAGGCTTCAGGCTAGGGCTCCCCTAGGCTTCAGGCTAGGGCTCCCCTAGCCTTCAGGCTAGGGCACCCCTAGGCTTCAGGCTAGGGCTCCCCTAGGCTTCAGGCTAGGGCTCCCCTAGCCTTTAGGCTAGGGCACCCCTAGGCTTCAGGCTAGGGCTCCCCTAGGCTTCAGGCTAGGGCTCCCCTAGCCTTCAGGCTAGGGCACCCCTAGGCTTCAGGCTAGGGCTCCCCTAGGCTTCAGGCTAGGGCTCCCCTAGCCTTCAGGCTAGGGCACCCCTAGGCTTCAGGCTAGGGCTCCCCTAGGCTTCAGGCTAGGGCTCCCCTAGCCTTCAGGCTAGGGCACCCCTAGGCTTCAGGCTAGGGCTCCCCTAGGCTTCAGGCTAGGGCTCCCCTAGCCTTCAGGCTAGGGCACCCCTAGGCTTCAGGCTAGGGCTCCCCTAGGCTTCAGGCTAGGGCTCCCCTAGCCTTCAGGCTAGGGCACCCCTAGGCTTCAGGCTAGGGCTCCCCTAGCCTTCAGGCTAGGGCACCCCTAGGCTTCAGGCTAGTTCTCCCCTAGGCTTCAGGCTAGGGCTCCCCTAGCCTTCAGGCTAGGGCACCCCTAGGCTTCAGGCTAGGGCTCCCCTAGGCTTCAGGCTAGGGCTCCCCTAGCCTTCAGACTAGGGCACCCCTAGGTTTCAGGCTAGGGCACCCCTAGGCTTCAGGCTAGGGCTCCCCTAGGCGAAGGCTAGGGCTCCCCTAGGCGTCAGGCTAGGGCACCCCTAGGCTTCAGGCTAGGGCTCCCCGAGGCGAAGGCTAGGGCTCCCCTAGGCGTCAGGCTAGGGCACCCCTAGGCTTCAGGCTAGGGCTCCCCGAGGCGAAGGCTAGGGCTCCCCTAGGCTTCAGGCTAGGGCTCCCCTAGGCTTCAGGCTAGGGCTCCCCGAGGCGAAGGCTAGGTCTCCCCTAGGCTTCAGGCTAGGGCTCCCCTAGGCTTCAGGCTAGGGCTCCCCGAGGCGAAGGCTAGGGCTCCCCTGGCCTTCAGGCTAGGGCTCCCCTAGGCTTCAGGCTAGGGCTCCCCGAGGCGAAGGCTAGGGCTCCACTGGCCTTCAGGCTAGGGCACCCCTAGGCTTCAGGCTAGGGCTCCCCGAGGCGAAGGCTAGGGCTCCCCTGGCCTTCAGGCTAGGGCACCCCTAGGCTTCAGGCTAGGGCTCCCCGAGGCGAAGGCTAGGGCTCCCCTGGCCTTCAGGCTAGGGCACCTCTAGGCTTCAGGCTAGGGCTCCCCGAGGCTAAGGCTAGGGCTCCCCTGGCCTTCAGGCTAGGGCACCCCTAGGCTTCAGGCTAGGGCTCCCCGAGGCGAAGGCTAGGGCTCCCCTGGCCTTCAGGCTAGGGCACCCCTAGGCTTCAGGCTAGGGCTCCCCGAGGCGAAGGCTAGGGGTCCCCTGGCCTTCAGGCTAGGGCACCCCTAGGCTTCAGGCTAGGGCTCCCCGAGGCGAAGGCTAGGGGTCCCCTGGCCTTCAGGCTAGGGCACCCCTAGGCTTCAGGCTAGGGCTCCCCGAGGCGAAGGCTAGGGGTCCCCTGGCCTTCAGGCTAGGGCACCCCTAGGCTTCAGGCTAGGGCTCCCCGAGGCGAAGGCTAGGGCTCCCCTGGCCTTCAGGCTAGGGCACCCCTAGGCTTCAGGCTAGGGCTCCCCGAGGCGAAGGCTAGGGCTCCCCTGGCCTTCAGGCTAGGGCACCCCTAGGCTTCAGGCTAGGGCTCCCCGAGGCGAAGGCTAGGGCTCCCCTGGCCTTCAGGCTAGGGCACCCCTAGGCTTCAGGCTAGGGCTCCCCGAGGCGAAGGCTAGGGCTCCCCTGGCCTTCAGGCTAGGGCACCCCTAGGCTTCAGGCTAGGGCTCCCCGAGGCGAAGGCTAGGGCTCCCCTGGCCTTCAGGCTAGGGCACCCCTAGGCTTCAGGCTAGGGCTCCCCGAGGCGAAGGCTAGGGCTCCCCTGGCCTTCAGGCTAGGGCACCCCTAGGCTTCAGGCTAGGGCTCCCCGAGGCGAAGGCTAGGGCTCCCCTGGCCTTCAGGCTAGGGCACCCCTAGGCTTCAGGCTAGGGCTCCCCGAGGCGAAGGCTAGGGCTCCCCTGGCCTTCAGGCTAGGGCACCCCTAGGCTTCAGGCTAGGGCTCCCCGAGGCGAAGGCTAGGGCTCCCCTGGCCTTCAGGCTAGGGCACCCCTAGGCTTCAGGCTAGGGCTCCCCGAGGCGAAGGCTAGGGCTCCCCTGGCCTTCAGGCTAGGGCACCCCTAGGCTTCAGGCTAGGGCTCCCCGAGGCGAAGGCTAGGGCTCCCCTAGGCTTCAGGCTAGGGCTCCCCTAGGCTTCAGGCTAGGGCTCCCCGAGGCGAAGGCTAGGGCTCCCCTGGCCTTCAGGCTAGGGCTCCCCTAGGCTTCAGGCTAGGGCTCCCCGAGGCGAAGGCTAGGGCTCCCCTGGCCTTCAGGCTAGGGCACCCCTAGGCTTCAGGCTAGGGCTCCCCGAGGCGAAGGCTAGGGCTCCCCTGGCCTTCAGGCTAGGGCACCCCTAGGCTTCAGGCTAGGGCTCCCCGAGGCGAAGGCTAAGGCTCCCCTGGCCTTCAGGCTAGGGCACCCCTAGGCTTCAGGCTAGGGCTCCCCGAGGCGAAGGCTAGGGCTCCCCTGGCCTTCAGGCTAGGGCACCCCTAGGCTTCAGGCTAGGGCTCCCCGAGGCGAAGGCTAGGGCTCCCCTGGCCTTCAGGCTAGGGCACCCCTAGGCTTCAGGCTAGGGCTCCCCGAGGCGAAGGCTAGGGCTCCCCTGGCCTTCAGGCTAGGGCACCCCTAGGCTTCAGGCTAGGGCTCCCCGAGGCGAAGGCTAGGGCTCCCCTGGCCTTCAGGCTAGGGCACCCCTAGGCTTCAGGCTAGGGCTCCCCGAGGCGAAGGCTAGGGCTCCCCTGGCCTTCAGGCTAGGGCACCCCTAGGCTTCAGGCTAGGGCTCCCCGAGGCGAAGGCTAGGGCTCCCGTGGCCTTCAGGCTAGGGCACCCCTAGGCTTCAGGCTAGGGCTCCCCGAGGCGAAGGCTAGGGCTCCCCTGGCCTTCAGGCTAGGGCACCCCTAGGCTTCAGGCTAGGGCTCCCCGAGGCGAAGGCTAGGGCTCCCCTGGCCTTCAGGCTAGGGCACCCCTAGGCTTCAGGCTAGGGCTCCCCGAGGCGAAGGCTAGGGCTCCCCTGGCCTTCAGGCTAGGGCACCCCTAGGCTTCAGGCTAGGGCTCCCCGAGGCGAAGGCTAGGGCTCCCCTGGCCTTCAGGCTAGGGCACCCCTAGGCTTCAGGCTAGGGCTCCCCGAGGCGAAGGCTAGGGCTCCCCTGGCCTTCAGGCTAGGGCACCCCTAGGCTTCAGGCTAGGGCTCCCCGAGGCGAAGGCTAGGGCTCCCCTGGCCTTCAGGCTAGGGCACCCCTAGGCTTCAGGCTAGGGCTCCCCGAGGCGAAGGCTAGGGCTCCCCTGGCCTTCAGGCTAGGGCACCCCTAGGCTTCAGGCTAGGGCTCCCCGAGGCGAAGGCTAGGGCTCCCCTGGCCTTCAGGCTAGGGCACCCCTAGGCTTCAGGCTAGGGCTCCCCGAGGCGAAGGCTAGGGCTCCCCTGGCCTTCAGGCTAGGGCACCCCTAGGCTTCAGGCTAGGGCTCCCCGAGGCGAAGGCTAGGGCTCCCCTGGCCTTCAGGCTAGGGCACCCCTAGGCTTCAGGCTAGGGCTCCCCGAGGCGAAGGCTAGGGCTCCCCTGGCCTTCAGGCTAGGGCACCCCTAGGCTTCAGGCTAGGGCTCCCCGAGGCGAAGGCTAGGGCTCCCCTGGCCTTCAGGCTAGGGCACCCCTAGGCTTCAGGCTAGGGCTCCCCGAGGCGAAGGCTAGGGCTCCCCTGGCCTTCAGGCTAGGGCACCCCTAGGCTTCAGGCTAGGGCTCCCCGAGGCGAAGGCTAGGGCTCCCCTGGCCTTCAGGCTAGGGCACCCCTAGGCTTCAGGCTAGGGCTCCCCGAGGCGAAGGCTAGGGCTCCCCTGGCCTTCAGGCTAGGGCACCCCTAGGCTTCAGGCTAGGGCTCCCCGAGGCGAAGGCTAGGGCTCCCCTGGCCTTCAGGCTAGGGCACCCCTAGGCTTCAGGCTAGGGCTCCCCGAGGCGAAGGCTAGGGCTCCCCTGGCCTTCAGGCTAGGGCACCCCTAGGCTTCAGGCTAGGGCTCCCCGAGGCGAAGGCTAGGGCTCCCCTGGCCTTCAGGCTAGGGCACCCCTAGGCTTCAGGCTAGGGCTCCCCGAGGCGAAGGCTAGGGCTCCCCTGGCCTTCAGGCTAGGGCACCCCTAGGCTTCAGGCTAGGGCTCCCCGAGGCGAAGGCTAGGGCTCCCCTGGCCTTCAGGCTAGGGCACCCCTAGGCTTCAGGCTAGGGCTCCCCGAGGCGAAGGCTAGGGCTCCCCTGGCCTTCAGGCTAGGGCACCCCTAGGCTTCAGGCTAGGGCTCCCCGAGGCGAAGGCTAGGGCTCCCCTGGCCTTCAGGCTAGGGCACCCCTAGGCTTCAGGCTAGGGCTCCCCGAGGCGAAGGCTAGGGCTCCCCTGGCCTTCAGGCTAGGGCACCCCTAGGCTTCAGGCTAGGGCTCCCCGAGGCGAAGGCTAGGGCTCCCCTGGCCTTCAGGCTAGGGCACCCCTAGGCTTCAGGCTAGGGCTCCCCGAGGCGAAGGCTAGGGCTCCCCTGGCCTTCAGGCTAGGGCACCCCTAGGCTTCAGGCTAGGGCTCCCCGAGGCGAAGGCTAGGGCTCCCCTGGCCTTCAGGCTAGGGCACCCCTAGGCTTCAGGCTAGGGCTCCCCGAGGCGAAGGCTAGGGCTCCCCTGGCCTTCAGGCTAGGGCACCCCTAGGCTTCAGGCTAGGGCTCCCAGAGGCGAAGGCTAGGGCTCCCCTGGCCTTCAGGCTAGGGCACCCCTAGGCTTCAGGCTAGGGCTCCCCGAGGCGAAGGCTAGGGCTCCCCTGGCCTTCAGGCTAGGGCACCCCTAGGCTTCAGGCTAGGGCTCCCCGAGGCGAAGGCTAGGGCTCCCCTGGCCTTCAGGCTAGGGCACCCCTAGGCTTCAGGCTAGGGCTCCCCGAGGCGAAGGCTAGGGCTCCCCGAGGCGAAGGCTAGGGCTCCCCTGGCCTTCAGGCTAGGGCACCCCTAGGCTTCAGGCTAGGGCTCCCCGAGGCGAAGGCTAGGGGTCCCCTGGCCTTCAGGCTAGGGCACCCCTAGGCTTCACGCTAGGGCTCCCCGAGGCGAAGGCTAGGGCTCCCCTGGCCTTCAGGCTAGGGCACCCCTAGGCTTCAGGCTAGGGCTCCCCGAGGCGAAGGCTAGGGCTCCCCTGGCCTTCAGGCTAGGGCACCCCTAGGCTTCAGGCTAGGGCTCCCCGAGGCGAAGGCTAGGGCTCCCCTGGCCTTCAGGCTAGGGCACCCCTAGGCTTCAGGCTAGGGCTCCCCGAGGCGAAGGCTAGGGCTCCCCTGGCCTTCAGGCTAGGGCACCCCTAGGCTTCAGGCTAGGGCTCCCCGAGGCGAAGGCTAGGGCTCCCCTGGCCTTCAGGCTAGGGCACCCCTAGGCTTCAGGCTAGGGCTCCCCGAGGCGAAGGCTAGGGCTCCCCTGGCCTTCAGGCTAGGGCACCCCTAGGCTTCAGGCTAGGGCTCCCCGAGGCGAAGGCTAGGGCTCCCCTGGCCTTCAGGCTAGGGCACCCCTAGGCTTCAGGCTAGGGCTCCCCGAGGCGAAGGCTAGGGCTCCCCTGGCCTTCAGGCTAGGGCACCCCTAGGCTTCAGGCTAGGGCTCCCCGAGGCGAAGGCTAGGGCTCCCCTGGCCTTCAGGCTAGGGCACCCCTAGGCTTCAGGCTAGGGCTCCCCGAGGCGAAGGCTAGGGCTCCCCTGGCCTTCAGGCTAGGGCACCCCTAGGCTTCAGGCTAGGGCTCCCCGAGGCGAAGGCTAGGGCTCCCCTGGCCTTCAGGCTAGGGCACCCCTAGGCTTCAGGCTAGGGCTCCCCGAGGCGAAGGCTAGGGCTCCCCTGGCCTTCAGGCTAGGGCACCCCTAGGCTTCAGGCTAGGGCTCCCCGAGGCGAAGGCTAGGGCTCCCCTGGCCTTCAGGCTAGGGCACCCCTAGGCTTCAGGCTAGGGCTCCCCGAGGCGAAGGCTAGGGCTCCCCTGGCCTTCAGGCTAGGGCACCCCTAGGCTTCAGGCTAGGGCTCCCCGAGGCGAAGGCTAGGGCTCCCCTGGCCTTCAGGCTAGGGCACCCCTAGGCTTCAGGCTAGGGCTCCCCGAGGCGAAGGCTAGGGCTCCCCTGGCCTTCAGGCTAGGGCACCCCTAGGCTTCAGGCTAGGGCTCCCCGAGGCGAAGGCTAGGGCTCCCCTGGCCTTCAGGCTAGGGCACCCCTAGGCTTCAGGCTAGGGCTCCCCGAGGCGAAGGCTAGGGCTCCCCTGGCCTTCAGGCTAGGGCACCCCTAGGCTTCAGGCTAGGGCTCCCCGAGGCGAAGGCTAGGGCTCCCCTGGCCTTCAGGCTAGGGCACCCCTAGGCTTCAGGCTAGGGCTCCCCGAGGCGAAGGCTAGGGCTCCCCTGGCCTTCAGGCTAGGGCACCCCTAGGCTTCAGGCTAGGGCTCCCCGAGGCGAAGGCTAGGGCTCCCCTGTCCTTCAGGCTAGGGCACCCCTAGGCTTCAGGCTAGGGCTCCCCGAGGCGAAGGCTAGGGCTCCCCGGGCCTTCAGGCTAGGGCACCCCTAGGCTTCAGGCTAGGGCTCCCCGAGGCGAAGGCTAGGGCTCCCCGGGCCTTCAGGCTAGGGCACCCCTAGGCTTCAGGCTAGGGCTCCCCGAGGCGAAGGCTAGGGCTCCCCGGGCCTTCAGGCTAGGGCACCCCTAGGCTTCAGGCTAGGGCTCCCCGAGGCGAAGGCTAGGGCTCCCCGGGCCTTCAGGCTAGGGCACCCCTAGGCTTCAGGCTAGGGCTCCCCGAGGCGAAGGCTAGGGCTCCCCGGGCCTTCAGGCTAGGGCACCCCTAGGCTTCAGGCTAGGGCTCCCCGAGGCGAAGGCTAGGGCTCCCCGGGCCTTCAGGCTAGGGCACCCCTAGGCTTCAGGCTAGGGCTCCCCGAGGCGAAGGCTAGGGCTCCCCGGGCCTTCAGGCTAGGGCACCCCTAGGCTTCAGGCTAGGGCTCCCCGAGGCGAAGGCTAGGGCTCCCCGGGCCTTCAGGCTAGGGCACCCCTAGGCTTCAGGCTAGGGCTCCCCGAGGCGAAGGCTAGGGCTCCCCGGGCCTTCAGGCTAGGGCACCCCTAGGCTTCAGGCTAGGGCTCCCCGAGGCGAAGGCTAGGGCTCCCCGGGCCTTCAGGCTAGGGCACCCCTAGGCTTCAGGCTAGGGCTCCCCGAGGCGAAGGCTAGGGCTCCCCGGGCCTTCAGGCTAGGGCACCCCTAGGTTTCAGGCTAGGGCTCCCCGAGGCGAAGGCTATGGCTCCCCGGGCCTTCAGGCTAGGGCACCCCTAGGCTTCAGGCTAGGGCTCCCCGAGGCGAAGGCTAGGGTTCCCCGGGCCTTCAGGCTAGGGCACCCCTAGGCTTCAGGCTAGGGCTCCCCGAGGCGAAGGCTAGGGCTCCCCGGGTCTTCAGGCTAGGGCACCCCTAGGCTTCAGGCTAATGCTCCCCGAGGCGAAGGCTAGGGCTCCCCGGGCCTTCAGGCTAGGGCACCCCTAGGCTTCAGGTTAGGGCTCCCCGAGGCGAAGGCTAGGGCTCCCCGGGCCTTCAGGCTAGGGCACCCCTAGGCTTCAGGCTAGGGCTCCCCGAGGCGATGGCTAGGGCTCCCCGGGCCTTCAGGCTAGGGCACCCCTAGGCTTCAGGCTAGGGCTCCCCGAGGCGAAGGCTAGGGCTCCCCGGGCCTTCAGGATAGGGCACCCCTAGGCTTCAGGCTAGGGCTCCCCGAGGCGAAGGCTAGGGCTCCCCGGGCCTTCAGGCTAGGGCACCCCTAGGCTTCAGGCTAGGGCTCCCCGAGGCGAAGGCTAGGGCTCCCCTGGCCTTCAGGCTAGGGCACCCCTAGGCTTCAGGCTAGGGCTCCCCGAGGCGAAGGCTAGGGCTCCCCGGGCCTTCAGGCTAGGGCACCCCTAGGCTTCAGGCTAGGGCTCCCCGAGGCGAAGGCTAGGGCTCCCCGGGCCTTCAGGCTAGGGCACCCCTAGGCTTCAGGCTAGGGCTCCCCGAGGCGAAGGCTAGGGCTCCCCGGGCCTTCAGGCTAGGGCACCCCTAGGCTTCAGGCTAGGGCTCCCCGAGGCGAAGGCTAGGGCTCCCCGGGCCTTCAGGCTAGGGCACCCCTAGGCTTCAGGCTAGGGCTCCCCGAGGCGAAGGCTAGGGCTCCCCGGGCCTTCAGGCTAGGGCACCCCTAGGCTTCAGGCTAGGGCTCCCCGAGGCGAAGGCTAGGGCTCCCCGGGCCTTCAGGCTAGGGCAACCCTAGGCTTCAGGCTAGGGCTCCCCGAGGCGAAGGCTAGGGCTCCCCGGGCCTTCAGGCTAGGGCACCCCTAGGCTTCAGGCTAGGGCTCCCCGAGGCGAAGGCTAGGGCTCCCCTGGCCTTCAGGCTAGGGCACCCCTAGACTTCAGGCTAGGGCTCCCCGAGGCGAAGGCTAGGGCTCCCCTGGCCTTCAGGCTAGGGCACCCCTAGGCTTCAGGCTAGGGCTCCCCGAGGCGAAGGCTAGGGCTCCCCTGGCCTTCAGGCTAGGGCACCCCTAGGCTTCAGGCTAGGGCTCCCCGAGGCGAAGGCTAGGGCTCCCCGGGCCTTCAGGCTAGGGCACCCCTAGGCTTCAGGCTAGGGCTCCCCGAGGCGAAGGCTAGGGCTCCCCGGGCCTTCAGGCTAGGGCACCCCTAGGCTTCAGGCTAGGGCTCCCCGAGGCGAAGGCTAGGGCTCCCCGGGCCTTCAGGCTAGGGCACCCCTAGGCTTCAGGCTAGGGCTCCCCGAGGCGAAGGCTAGGGCTCCCCGGGCCTTCAGGCTAGGGCACCCCTAGGCTTCAGGCTAGGGCTCCCCGAGGCGAAGGCTAGGGCTCCCCGGGCCTTCAGGCTAGGGCACCCCTAGGCTTCAGGCTAGGGCTCCTCGAGGCGAAGGCTAGGGCTCCCCGGGCCTTCAGGCTAGGGCACCCCTAGGCTTCAGGCTAGGGCTCCCCGAGGCGAAGGCTAGGGCTCCCCGGGCCTTCAGGCTAGGGCACCCCTAGGCTTCAGGCTAGGGCTCCCCGAGGCGAAGGCTAGGGCTCCCCGGGCCTTCAGGCTTGGGCACCCCTAGGCTTCAGGCTAGGGCTCCCCGAGGCGAAGGCTAGGGCTCCCCTGGCCTTCAGGCTAGGGCACCCCTAGGCTTCAGGCTAGGGCTCCCCGAGGCGAAGGCTAGGGCTCCCCTGGCCTTCAGGCTAGGGCACCCCTAGGCTTCAGGCTAGGGCTCCCCGAGGCGAAGGCTAGGGCTCCCCGGGCCTTCAGGCTAGGGCACCCCTAGGCTTCAGGCTAGGGCTCCCCGAGGCGAAGGCTAGGGCTCCCCGGGCCTTCAGGCTAGGGCACCCCTAGGCTTCAGGCTAGGGCTCCCCGAGGCGAAGGCTAGGGCTCCCCGGGCCTTCAGGCTAGGGCACCCCTAGGCTTCAGGCTAGGGCTCCCCGAGGCGAAGGCTAGGGCTCCCCGGGCCTTCAGGCTAGGGCACCCCTAGGCTTCAGGCTAGGGCTCCCCGAGGCGAAGGCTAGGGCTCCCCGGGCCTTCAGGCTAGGGCACCCCTAGGCTTCAGGCTAGGGCTCCCCGAGGCGAAGGCTAGGGCTCCCCGGGCCTTCAGGCTAGGGCACCCCTAGGCTTCAGGCTAGGGCTCCCCGAGGCGAAGGCTAGGGCTCCCCGGGCCTTCAGGCTAGGGCACCCCTAGGCTTCAGGCTAGGGCTCCCCGAGGCGAAGGCTAGGGCTCCCCGGGCCTTCAGGCTAGGGCACCCCTAGGCTTCAGGCTAGGGCTCCCCGAGGCGAAGGCTAGGGCTCCCCGGGCCTTCAGGCTAGGGCACCCCTAGGCTTCAGGCTAGGGCTCCCCGAGGCGAAGGCTAGGGCTCCCCTGGCCTTCAGGCTAGGGCACCCCTAGGCTTCAGGCTAGGGCTCCCCGAGGCGAAGGCTAGGGCTCCCCGGGCCTTCAGGCTAGGGCACCCCTAGGCTTCAGGCTAGGGCTCCCCGAGGCGAAGGCTAGGGCTCCCCGGGCCTTCAGGCTAGGGCACCCCTAGGCTTCAGGCTAGGGCTCCCCGAGGCGAAGGCTAGGGCTCCCCGGGCCTTCAGGCTAGGGCACCCCTAGGCTTCAGGCTAGGGCTCCCCGAGGCGAAGGCTAGGGCTCCCCGGGCCTTCAGGCTAGGGCACCCCTAGGCTTCAGGCTAGGGCTCCCCGAGGCGAAGGCTAGGGCTCCCCGGGCCTTCAGGCTAGGGCACCCCTAGGCTTCAGGCTAGGGCTCCCCGAGGCGAAGGCTAGGGCTCCCCGGGCCTTCAGGCTAGGGCACCCCTAGGCTTCAGGCTAGGGCTCCCCGAGGCGAAGGCTAGGGCTCCCCGGGCCTTCAGGCTAGGGCACCCCTAGGCTTCAGGCTAGGGCTCCCCGAGGCGAAGGCTAGGGCTCCCCGGGCCTTCAGGCTAGGGCACCCCTAGGCTTCAGGCTAGGGCTCCCCGAGGCGAAGGCTAGGGCTCCCCTGGCCTTCAGGCTAGGGCACCCCTAGGCTTCAGGCTAGGGCTCCCCGAGGCGAAGGCTAGGGCTCCCCTGGCCTTCAGGCTAGGGCACCCCTAGGCTTCAGGCTAGGGCTCCCCGAGGCGAAGGCTAGGGCTCCCCGGGCCTTCAGGCTAGGGCACCCCTAGGCTTCAGGCTAGGGCTCCCCGAGGCGAAGGCTAGGGCTCCCCGGGCCTTCAGGCTAGGGCACCCCTAGGCTTCAGGCTAGGGCTCCCCGAGGCGAAGGCTAGGGCTCCCCGGGCCTTCAGGCTAGGGCACCCCTAGGCTTCAGGCTAGGGCTCCCCGAGGCGAAGGCTAGGGCTCCCCGGGCCTTCAGGCTAGGGCACCCCTAGGCTTCAGGCTAGGGCTCCCCGAGGCGAAGGCTAGGGCTCCCCTGGCCTTCAGGTTAGGGCACCCCTAGGCTTCAGGCTAGGGCTCCCCGAGGCGAAGGCTAGGGCTCCCCTGGCCTTCAGGCTAGGGCACCCCTAGGCTTCAGGCTAGGGCTCCCCGAGGCGAAGGCTAGGGCTCCCCTGGCCTTCAGGCTAGGGCACCCCTAGGCTTCAGGCTAGGGCTCCCCGAGGCGAAGGCTAGGGCTCCCCGGGCCTTCAGGCTAGGGCACCCCTAGGCTTCAGGCTAGGGCTCCCCGAGGCGAAGGCTAGGGCTCCCCGGGCCTTCAGGCTAGGGCACCCCTAGGCTTCAGGCTAGGGCTCCCCGAGGCGAAGGCTAGGGCTCCCCGGGCCTTCAGGCTAGGGCACCCCTAGGCTTCAGGCTAGGGCTCCCCGAGGCGAAGGCTAGGGCTCCCCGGGCCTTCAGGCTAGGGCACCCCTAGGCTTCAGGCTAGGGCTCCCCGAGGCGAAGGCTAGGGCTCCCCGGGCCTTCAGGCTAGGGCACCCCTAGGCTTCAGGCTAGGGCTCCCCGAGGCGAAGGCTAGGGCTCCCCGGGCCTTCAGGCTAGGGCACCCCTAGGCTTCAGGCTAGGGCTCCCCGAGGCGAAGGCTAGGGCTCCCCGGGCCTTCAGGCTAGGGCACCCCTAGGCTTCAGGCTAGGGCTCCCCGAGGCGAAGGCTAGGGCTCCCCGGGCCTTCAGGCTAGGGCACCCCTAGGCTTCAGGCTAGGGCTCCCCGAGGCGAAGGCTAGGGCTCCCCGGGCCTTCAGGCTAGGGCACCCCAGGCTTCAGACTAGGGCTCCCCGAGGCGAAGGCTAGGGCTCCCCGGGCCTTCAGGCTAGGGCACCCCTAGGCTTCAGCCTAGGGCTCCCCGAGGCGAAGGCTAGGGCTCCCCGGGCCTTCAGGCTAGGGCACCCCTAGGCTTCAGCCTAGGGCTCCCCGAGGCGAAGGCTAGGGCTCCCCGGGCCTTCAGGCTAGGGCACCCCTAGGCTTCAGGCTAGGGCTCCCCGAGGCGAAGGCTAGGGCTCCCCGGGCCTTCAGGCTAGGGCACCCCTAGGCTTCAGGCTAGGGCTCCCCGAGGCGAAGGCTAGGGCTCCCCGGGACTTCAGGCTAGGGCACCCCTAGGCTTCAGGCTAGGGCTCCCCGAGGCGAAGGCTAGGGCTCCCCTGGCCTTCAGGCTAGGGCACTCCTAGGCTTCAGGCTAGGGCTCCCCGAGGCGAAGGCTAGGGCTCCCCTGGCCTTCAGGCTAGGGCAGCCCTAGGCTTCAGGCTAGGGCTCCCCGAGGCGAAGGCTAGGGCTCCCCTGGCCTTCAGGCTAGGGCACCCCTAGGCTTCAGGCTAGGGCTCCCCGAGGCGAAGGCTAGGGCTCCCCTGGCCTTCAGGCTAGGGCACCCCTAGGCTTCAGGCTAGGGCTCCCCGAGGCGAAGGCTAGGGCTCCCCGGGCCTTCAGGCTAGGGCACCCCTAGGCTTCAGGCTAGGGCTCCCCGAGGCGAAGGCTAGGGCTCCCCTGGCCTTCAGGCTTGGGCACCCCTAGGCTTCAGGCTAGGGCTCCCCGAGGCGAAGGCTAGGGCTCCCCTGGCCTTCAGGCTAGGGCACCCCTAGGCTTCAGGCTAGGGCTCCCCGAGGCGAAGGCTAGGGCTCCCCTGGCCTTCAGGCTAGGGCACCCCTAGGCTTCAGGCTAGGGCTCCCCGAGGCGAAGGCTAGGGCTCCCCTGGCCTTCAGGCTAGGGCACCCCTAGGCTTCAGGCTAGGGCTCCCCGAGGCGAAGGCTAGGGCTCCCCGGGCCTTCAGGCTAGGGCACCCCTAGGCTTCAGGCTAGGGCTCCCCGAGGCGAAGGCTAGGGCTCCCCGGGCCTTCAGGCTAGGGCACCCCTAGGCTTCAGGCTAGGGCTCCCCGAGGCGAAGGCTAGGGCTCCCCGGGCCTTCAGGCTAGGGCACCCCTAGGCTTCAGGCTAGGGCTCCCCGAGGCGAAGGCTAGGGCTCCCCGGGCCTTCAGGCTAGGGCACCCCTAGGCTTCAGGCTAGGGCTCCCCGAGGCGAAGGCTAGGGCTCCCCGGGCCTTCAGGCTAGGGCACCCCTAGGCTTCAGGCTAGGGCTCCCCGAGGCGAAGGCTAGGGCTCCCCGGGCCTTCAGGCTAGGGCACCCCTAGGCTTCAGGCTAGGGCTCCCCGAGGCGAAGGCTAGGGCTCCCCGGGCCTTCAGGCTAGGGCACCCCTAGGCTTCAGGCTAGGGCTCCCCGAGGCGAAGGCTAGGGCTCCCCGGGCCTTCAGGCTAGGGCACCCCTAGGCTTCAGGCTAGGGCTCCCCGAGGCGAAGGCTAGGGCTCCCCGGGCCTTCAGGCTAGGGCACCCCTAGGCTTCAGGCTAGGGCTCCCCGAGGCGAAGGCTAGGGCTCCCCGGGCCTTCAGGCTAGGGCACCCCTAGGCTTCAGGCTAGGGCTCCCCGAGGCGAAGGCTAGGGCTCCCCGGGCCTTCAGGCTAGGGCACCCCTAGGCTTCAGGCTAGGGCTCCCCGAGGCGAAGGCTAGGGCTCCCCGGGCCTTCAGGCTAGGGCTCCCCTGGCCTTCAGGCTAGGGCACCCCTAGGCTTCAGGCTAGGGCTCCCCGAGGCGAAGGCTAGGGCTCCCCTGGCCTTCAGGCTAGGGCACACCTAGGCTTCAGGCTAGGGCTCCCCGAGGCGAAGGCTAGGGCTCCCCTGGCCTTCAGGCTAGGGCACCCCTAGGCTTCAGGCTAGGGCTCCCCGAGGCGAAGGCTAGGGCTCCCCTGGCCTTCAGGCTAGGGCACCCCTAGGCTTCAGGCTAGGGCTCCCCGAGGCGAAGGCTAGGGCTCCCCTGGCCTTCAGGCTAGGGCACCCCTAGGCTTCAGGCTAGGGCTCCCCGAGGCGAAGGCTAGGGCTCCCCTGGCCTTCAGGCTAGGGCACCCCTAGGCTTCAGGCTAGGGCTCCCCGAGGCGAAGGCTAGGGCTCCCCTGGCCTTCAGGCTAGGGCACCCCTAGGCTTCAGGCTAGGGCTCCCCGAGGCGAAGGCTAGGGCTCCCCTGGCCTTCAGGCTAGGGCACCCCTAGGCTTCAGGCTAGGGCTCCCCGAGGCGAAGGCTAGGGCTCCCCTGGCCTTCAGGCTAGGGCACCCCTAGGCTTCAGGCTAGGGCTCCCCGAGGCGAAGGCTAGGGCTCCCCTGGCCTTCAGGCTAGGGCACCCCTAGGCTTCAGGCTAGGGCTCCCCGAGGCGAAGGCTAGGGCTCCCCTGGCCTTCAGGCTAGGGCACCCCTAGGCTTCAGGCTAGGGCTCCCCGAGGCGATGGCTAGGGCTCCGCTGGCCTTCAGGCTAGGGCACCCCTAGGCTTCAGGCTAGGGCTCCCCGAGGCGAAGGCTAGGGCTCCCCTGGCCTTCAGGCTAGGGCACCCCTAGGCTTCAGGCTAGGGCTCCCCGAGGCGAAGGCTAGGGCTCCCCTAGCCTTCAGGCTAGGGCACCCCTAGGCTTCAGGCTAGGGCTCCCCGAGGCGAAGGCTAGGGCTCCCCTAGCCTTCAGGCTAGGGCTCCCCGAGGCGAAGGCTAGGGCTCCCCTAGCCTTCAGGCTAGGGCACCCCTAGGCTTCAGGCTAGGGCTCCCCGAGGCGAAGGCTAGGGCTCCCCTAGCCTTCAGGCTAGGGCACCCCTAGGCTTCAGGCTAGGGCTCCCCGAGGCGAAGGCTAGGGCTCCCCTGGCCTTCAGGCTAGGGCACCCCTAGGCTTCAGGCTAGGGCTCCCCGAGGCGAAGGCTAGGGCTCCCCTGGCCTTCAGGCTAGGGCACCCCTAGGCTTCAGGCTAGGGCTCCCCGAGGCGAAGGCTAGGGCTCCCCTGGCCTTCAGGCTAGGGCACCCCTAGGCTTCAGGCTAGGGCTCCCCGAGGCGAAGGCTAGGGCTCCCCTGGCCTTCAGGCTAGGGCACCCCTAGGCTTCAGGCTAGGGCTCCCCGAGGCGAAGGCTAGGGCTCCCCTGGCCTTCAGGCTAGGGCACCCCTAGGCTTCAGGCTAGGGCTCCCCGAGGCGAAGGCTAGGGCTCCCCTAGCCTTCAGGCTAGGGCTCCCCGAGGCGAAGGCTAGGGCTCCCCTAGCCTTCAGGCTAGGGCTCCCCGAGGCGAAGGCTAGGGCTCCCCTAGCCTTCAGGCTAGGGCACCCCTAGGCTTCAGGCTAGGGCTCCCCGAGGCGAAGGCTAGGGCTCCCCTAGCCTTCAGGCTAGGGCACCCCTAGGCTTCAGGCTAGGGCTCCCCGAGGCGAAGGCTAGGGCTCCCCTAGCCTTCAGGCTAGGGCACCCCTAGGCTTCAGGCTAGGGCTCCCCGAGGCGAAGGCTAGGGCTCCCCTAGCCTTCAGGCTAGGGCACCCCTAGGCTTCAGGTTAGGGCTCCCCGAGGCGAAGGCTAGGGCTCCCCTAGCCTTCAGGCTAGGGCACCCCTAGGCTTCAGGCTAGGGCTCCCCAAGGCGAAGGCTAGGGCTCCCCTAGCCTTCAGGCTAGGGCACCCCTAGGCTTCAGGCTAGGGCTCCCCGAGGCGAAGGCTAGGGCTCCCATAGCCTTCAGGCTAGGGCACCCCTAGGCTTCAGGCTAGGGCTCCCCGAGGCGAAGGCTAGGGCTCCCCTAGCCTTCAGGCTAGGGCACCCCTAGGCTTCAGGCTAGGGCTCCCCGAGGCTAAGGCTAGGGCTACCCTAGCCTTCAGGCTAGGGCACCCCTAGGCGTTAGGCTCCCCTAGGCTAAGGCTAGGGCTCCCCTAGCCTTCAGGCTAGGGCACCCCTAGGCTTTAGGCTAGGGCTCCCCAGGCTAAGGCTAGGGCTCCCCTAGCCTTCAGGCTAGGGCACCCCTAGGCGTTAGGCTCCCCTAGGCTAAGGCTAGGGCTCCCCTAGCCTTCAGGCTAGGGCACCCCTAGGCTTTAGGCTAGTGCTCCCCTAGGCTAAGGCTAGGGCTCCCCTAGCCTTCAGGCTAGGGCACCCCTAGGCGTTAGGCTCCCCTAGGCTAAGGCTAGGGCTCCCCTAGCCTTCAGGCTAGGGCACCCCTAGGCTTTAGGCTAGGGCTCCCCTAGGCTAAGGCTAGGGCTCCCCTAGCCTTCAGGCTAGGGCACCCCTAGGCGTTAGGCTCCCCTAGGCTAAGGCTAGGGCTCCCCTAGCCTTCAGGCTAGGGCACCCCTAGGCGTTAGGCTCCCCTAGGCTAAGGCTAGGGCTCCCCTAGCCTTCAGGCTAGGGCACCCCTAGGCTTTAGGCTAGGGCTCCCCTAGGCTAAGGCTAGGGCTCCCCTGGCCTTCAGGCTAGGGCACCCCTAGGCTTCAGGCTAGGGCTCCCCGAGGCGAAGGCTAGGGCTCCCCTGGCCTTCAGGCTAGGGCACCCCTAGGCTTCAGGCTAGGGCTCCCCTAGGCTAAGGCTAGGGCTCCCCTGGCCTTCAGGCTAGGGCACCCCTAGGCTTCAGGCTAGGGCTCCCCGAGGCGAAGGCTAGGGCTCCCCTGGCCTTCAGGCTAGGGCACCCCTAGGCTTCAGGCTAGGGCTCCCCGAGGCGAAGGCTAGGGCTCCCCGGGCCTTCAGGCTAGGGCACCCCTAGGCTTCAGGCTAGGGCTCCCCGAGGCGAAGGCTAGGGCTCCCCTGGCCTTCAGGCTTGGGCACCCCTAGGCTTCAGGCTAGGGCTCCCCGAGGCGAAGGCTAGGGCTCCCCTGGCCTTCAGGCTAGG
Source organism: Tenrec ecaudatus (assembly GCF_050624435.1). Taxonomy (NCBI): domain Eukaryota; kingdom Metazoa; phylum Chordata; class Mammalia; order Afrosoricida; family Tenrecidae; genus Tenrec; species Tenrec ecaudatus. Next base: position 38,027 of record NW_027457776.1, read on the forward strand.
GCACCCCTAGGCTTCAGGCTAGGGCTCCCCGAGGCGAAGGCTAGGGCTCCCCTGGCCTTCAGGCTAGGGCACCCCTAGGCTTCAGGCTAGGGCTCCCCGAGGCGAAGGCTAGGGCTCCCCTGGCCTTCAGGCTAGGGCACCCCTAGGCTTCAGGCTAGGGCTCCCCGAGGCGAAGGCTAGGGCTCCCCGGGCCTTCAGGCTAGGGCACCCCTAGGCTTCAGGCTAGGGCTCCCCGAGGCGAAGGCTAGGGCTCCCCGGGCCTTCAGGCTAGGGCACCCCTAGGCTTCAGGCTAGGGCTCCCCGAGGCGAAGGCTAGGGCTCCCCGGGCCTTCAGGCTAGGGCACCCCTAGGCTTCAGGCTAGGGCTCCCCGAGGCGAAGGCTAGGGCTCCCCGGGCCTTCAGGCTAGGGCACCCCTAGGCTTCAGGCTAGGGCTCCCCGAGGCGAAGGCTAGGGCTCCCCGGGCCTTCAGGCTAGGGCACCCCTAGGCTTCAGGCTAGGGCTCCCCGAGGCGAAGGCTAGGGCTCCCCGGGCCTTCAGGCTAGGGCACCCCTAGGCTTCAGGCTAGGGCTCCCCGAGGCGAAGGCTAGGGCTCCCCGGGCCTTCAGGCTAGGGCACCCCTAGGCTTCAGGCTAGGGCTCCCCGAGGCGAAGGCTAGGGCTCCCCGGGCCTTCAGGCTAGGGCACCCCTAGGCTTCAGGCTAGGGCTCCCCGAGGCGAAGGCTAGGGCTCCCCGGGCCTTCAGGCTAGGGCACCCCTAGGCTTCAGGCTAGGGCTCCCCGAGGCGAAGGCTAGGGCTCCCCGGGCCTTCAGGCTAGGGCACCCCTAGGCTTCAGGCTAGGGCTCCCCGAGGCGAAGGCTAGGGCTCCCCGGGCCTTCAGGCTAGGGCACCCCTAGGCTTCAGGCTAGGGCTCCCCGAGGCGAAGGCTAGGGCTCCCCGGGCCTTCAGGCTAGGGCTCCCCTGGCCTTCAGGCTAGGGCACCCCTAGGCTTCAGGCTAGGGCTCCCCGAGGCGAAGGCTAGGGCTCCCCTGGCCTTCAGGCTAGGGCACACCTAGGCTTCAGGCTAGGGCTCCCCGAGGCGAAGGCTAGGGCTCCCCTGGCCTTCAGGCTAGGGCACCCCTAGGCTTCAGGCTAGGGCTCCCCGAGGCGAAGGCTAGGGCTCCCCTGGCCTTCAGGCTAGGGCACCCCTAGGCTTCAGGCTAGGGCTCCCCGAGGCGAAGGCTAGGGCTCCCCTGGCCTTCAGGCTAGGGCACCCCTAGGCTTCAGGCTAGGGCTCCCCGAGGCGAAGGCTAGGGCTCCCCTGGCCTTCAGGCTAGGGCACCCCTAGGCTTCAGGCTAGGGCTCCCCGAGGCGAAGGCTAGGGCTCCCCTGGCCTTCAGGCTAGGGCACCCCTAGGCTTCAGGCTAGGGCTCCCCGAGGCGAAGGCTAGGGCTCCCCTGGCCTTCAGGCTAGGGCACCCCTAGGCTTCAGGCTAGGGCTCCCCGAGGCGAAGGCTAGGGCTCCCCTGGCCTTCAGGCTAGGGCACCCCTAGGCTTCAGGCTAGGGCTCCCCGAGGCGAAGGCTAGGGCTCCCCTGGCCTTCAGGCTAGGGCACCCCTAGGCTTCAGGCTAGGGCTCCCCGAGGCGAAGGCTAGGGCTCCCCTGGCCTTCAGGCTAGGGCACCCCTAGGCTTCAGGCTAGGGCTCCCCGAGGCGATGGCTAGGGCTCCCCTGGCCTTCAGGCTAGGGCACCCCTAGGCTTCAGGCTAGGGCTCCCCGAGGCGAAGGCTAGGGCTCCCCTGGCCTTCAGGCTAGGGCACCCCTAGGCTTCAGGCTAGGGCTCCCCGAGGCGAAGGCTAGGGCTCCCCTAGCCTTCAGGCTAGGGCACCCCTAGGCTTCAGGCTAGGGCTCCCCGAGGCGAAGGCTAGGGCTCCCCTAGCCTTCAGGCTAGGGCTCCCCGAGGCGAAGGCTAGGGCTCCCCTAGCCTTCAGGCTAGGGCACCCCTAGGCTTCAGGCTAGGGCTCCCCGAGGCGAAGGCTAGGGCTCCCCTAGCCTTCAGGCTAGGGCACCCCTAGGCTTCAGGCTAGGGCTCCCCGAGGCGAAGGCTAGGGCTCCCCTGGCCTTCAGGCTAGGGCACCCCTAGGCTTCAGGCTAGGGCTCCCCGAGGCGAAGGCTAGGGCTCCCCTGGCCTTCAGGCTAGGGCACCCCTAGGCTTCAGGCTAGGGCTCCCCGAGGCGAAGGCTAGGGCTCCCCTGGCCTTCAGGCTAGGGCACCCCTAGGCTTCAGGCTAGGGCTCCCCGAGGCGAAGGCTAGGGCTCCCCTGGCCTTCAGGCTAGGACACCCCTAGGCTTCAGGCTAGGGCTCCCCGAGGCGAAGGCTAGGGCTCCCCTGGCCTTCAGGCTAGGGCACCCCTAGGCTTCAGGCTAGGGCTCCCCGAGGCGAAGGCTAGGGCTCCCCTGGCCTTCAGGCTAGGGCACCCCTAGGCTTCAGGCTAGGGCTCCCCGAGGCGAAGGCTAGGGCTCCCCTGGCCTTCAGGCTAGGGCACCCCTAGGCTTCAGGCTAGGGCTCCCCGAGGCGAAGGCTAGGGCTCCCCTGGCCTTCAGGCTAGGGCACCCCTAGGCTTCAGGCTAGGGCTCCCCGAGGCGAAGGCTAGGGCTCCCCTAGCCTTCAGGCTAGGGCACCCCTAGGCTTCAGGCTAGGGCTCCCCGAGGCGAAGGCTAGGGCTCCCCTAGCCTTCAGGCTAGGGCTCCCCGAGGCGAAGGCTAGGGCTCCCCTAGCCTTCAGGCTAGGGCACCCCTAGGCTTCAGGCTAGGGCTCCCCGAGGCGAAGGCTAGGGCTCCCCTAGCCTTCAGGCTAGGGCACCCCTAGGCTTCAGGCTAGGGCTCCCCGAGGCGAAGGCTAGGGCTCCCCTAGCCTTCAGGCTAGGGCACCCCTAGGCTTCAGGCTAGGGCTCCCCGAGGCGAAGGCTAGGGCTCCCCTAGCCTTCAGGCTAGGGCACCCCTAGGCTTCAGGCTAGGGCTCCCCGAGGCGAAGGCTAGGGCTCCCCTAGCCTTCAGGCTAGGGCACCCCTAGGCTTCAGGTTAGGGCTCCCCGAGGCGAAGGCTAGGGCTCCCCTAGCCTTCAGGCTAGGGCACCCCTAGGCTTCAGGCTAGGGCTCCCCAAGGCGAAGGCTAGGGCTCCCCTAGCCTTCAGGCTAGGGCACCCCTAGGCTTCAGGCTAGGGCTCCCCGAGGCGAAGGCTAGGGCTCCCCTAGCCTTCAGGCTAGGGCACCCCTAGGCTTTAGGCTCCCCTAGGCTAAGGCTAGGGCTCCCCTAGCCTTCAGGCTAGGGCACCCCTAGGCTTTAGGCTCCCCTAGGCTAAGGCTAGGGCTCCCCTAGCCTTCAGGCTAGGGCACCCCTAGGCTTTAGGCTCCCCTAGGCTAAGGCTAGGGCTCCCCTAGGCTAAGGCTAGGGCTCCCCTAGCCTTCAGGCTAGGGCACCCCTAGGCTTTAGGCTCCCCTAGGCTAAGGCTAGGGCTCCCCTAGCCTTCAGGCTAGGGCACCCCTAGGCTTTAGGCTAGGGCTCCCCTAGGCTAAGGCTGGGGCTCCCCTAGCCTTCAGGCTAGGGCACCCCTAGGCTTTAGGCTCCCCTAGGCTAAGGCTGGGGCTCCCCTAGCCTTCAGGCTAGGGCACCCCTAGGCTTTAGGCTAGGGCTCCCCTAGGCTAAGGCTGGGGCTCCCCTAGCCTTCAGGCTAGGGCACCCCTAGGCTTTAGGCTCCCCTAGGCTAAGGCTGGGGCTCCCCTAGCCTTCAGGCTAGGGCACCCCTAGGCTTTAGGCTAGGGCTCCCCTAGGCTAAGGCTGGGGCTCCCCTAGCCTTCAGGCTAGGGCACCCCTAGGCTTTAGGCTCCCCTAGGCGAAGGCTGGGGCTCCCCTAGCCTTCAGGCTAGGGCACCCCTAGGCTTTAGGCTCCCCTAGGCGAAGGCTGGGGCTCCCCTAGCCTTCAGGCTAGGGCACCCCTAGGCTTTAGGCTAGGGCTCCCCTAGGCGAAGGCTGGGGCTCCCCTAGCCTTCAGGCTAGGGCACCCCTAGGCTTTAGGCTAGGGCTCCCCTAGGCGAAGGCTGGGGCTCCCCTAGCCTTCAGGCTAGGGCACCCCTAGGCTTTAGGCTAGGGCTCCCCTAGGAGAAGGCTGGGGCTCCCCTAGCCTTCAGGCTAGGGCACCCCTAGGCTTTAGGCTAGGGCTCCCCTAGGCGAAGGCTGGGGCTCCCCTAGCCTTCAGGCTAGGGCACCCCTAGGCTTTAGGCTAGGGCTCCCCTAGGCGAAGGCTGGGGCTCCCCTAGCCCTCAGGCTAGGGCACCCCTAGGCTTTAGGCTAGGGCTCCCCTAGGCGAAGGCTGGGGCTCCCCTAGCCCTCAGGCTAGGGCACCCCTAGGCTTTAGGCTAGGGCTCCCCTAGGCGAAGGCTGGGGCTCCCCTAGCCCTCAGGCTAGGGCACCCCTAGGCTTTAGGCTAGGGCTCCCCTAGGCGAAGGCTGGGGCTCCCCTAGCCCTCAGGCTAGGGCACCCCTAGGCTTTAGGCTAGGGCTCCCCTAGGCGAAGGCTGGGGCTCCCCTAGCCTTCAGGCTAGGGCAACCCTAGGCTTTAGGCTTGGGCTCCCCTAGGCGAAGGCTGGGGCTCCCCTAGCCTTCAGGCTAGGGCACCCCTAGGCTTTAGGCTAGGGCTCCCCTAGGCGAAGGCTGGGGCTCCCCTAGCCTTCAGGCTAGGGCACCCCTAGGCTTTAGGCTAGGGCTCCCCTAGGCGAAGGCTGGGGCTCCCCTAGCCTTCAGGCTAGGGCACCCCTAGGCTTTAGGCTAGGGCTCCCCTAGGCGAAGGCTGGGGCTCCCCTAGCCTTCAGGCTAGGGCACCCCTAGGCTTTAGGCTAGGGCTCCCCTAGGCGAAGGCTGGGGCTCCCCTAGCCTTCAGGCTAGGGCACCCCTAGGCTTTAGGCTAGGGCTCCCCTAGGCGAAGGCTGGGGCTCCCCTAGCCTTCAGGCTAGGGCACCCCTAGGCTTCAGTCTAGGGCTCCCCGAGGCGAAGGCTGGGGCTCCCCTAGCCTTCAGGCTAGGGCACCCCTAGGCTTCAGGCTAGGGCTCCCCGAGGCGAAGGCTAGGGCTCCCCTAGCCTTCAGGCTAGGGCACCCCTAGGCTTCAGGCTAGGGCTCCCCGAGACGAAGGCTAGGGCTCCCCTAGCCTTCAGGCTAGGGCACCCCTAGGCTTCAGGCTAGGGCTCCCCGAGACGAAGGCTAGGGCTCCCCTAGCCTTCAGGCTAAGGCACCCCTAGGCTTCAGGCTAGGGCTCCCCGAGGCGAAGGCTAGGGCTCCCCTAGCCTTCAGGCTAGGGCACCCCTAGGCTTCAGGCTAGGGCTCCCCGAGGCGAAGGCTAGGGCTCCCCTAGCCTTCAGGCTAGGGCACCCCTAGGCTTCAGGCTAGGGCTCCCCGAGGCGAAGGCTAGGGCTCCACTAGCCTTCAGGCTAGGGCTCCCCTAGCCTTCAGGCTAGGGCACCCCTAGGCTTCAGGCTAGGGCTCCCCGAGGCGAAGGCTAGGGCTCCCCTAGCCTTCAGGCTAGGGCACCCCTAGGCTTCAGGCTAGGGCTCCCCGAGGCTAAGGCTAGGGCTCCCCTAGCCTTCAGGCTAGGGCACCCCTAGGCGTTAGGCTCCCCTAGGCTAAGGCTAGGGCTCCCCTAGCCTTCAGGCTAGGGCACCCCTAGGCTTTAGGCTAGGGCTCCCCTAGGCTAAGGCTAGGGCTCCCCTAGCCTTCAGGCTAGGGCACCCCTAGGCGTTAGGCTCCCCTAGGCTAAGGCTAGGGCTCCCCTAGCCTTCAGGCTAGGGCACCCCTAGGCGTTAGGCTCCCCTAGGCTAAGGCTAGGGCTCCCCTAGCCTTCAGGCTAGGGCACCCCTAGGCTTTAGGCTAGGGCTCCCCTAGGCTAAGGCTAGGGCTCCCCTAGCCTTCAGGCTAGGGCACCCCTAGGCGTTAGGCTCCCCTAGGCTAAGGCTAGGGCTCCCCTAGCCTTCAGGCTAGGGTACCCCTAGGCTTTAGGCTAGGGCTCCCCTAGGCTAAGGCTAGGGCTCCCCTAGCCTTCAGGCTAGGGCACCCCTAGGCGTTAGGCTCCCCTAGGCTAAGGCTAGGGCTCCCCTAGACTTCAGGCTAGGGCACCCCTAGGCGTTAGGCTCCCCTAGGCTAAGGCTAGGGCTCCCCTAGCCTTCAGGCTAGGGCACCCCTAGGCGTTAGGCTCCCCTAGGCTAAGGCTAGGGCTCCCCTAGCCTTCAGGCTAGGGCACCCCTAGGCGTTAGGCTCCCCTAGGCTAAGGCTAGGGCTCCCCTAGCCTTCAGGCTAGGGCACCCCTAGGCGTTAGGCTCCCCTAGGCTAAGGCTAGGGCTCCCCTAGCCTTCAGGCTAGGGCACCCCTAGGCGTTAGGCTCCCCTAGGCTAAGGCTAGGGCTCCCCTAGCCTTCAGGCTAGGGCACCCCTAGGCGTTAGGCTCCCCTAGGCTAAGGCTAGGGCTCCCCTAGCCTTCAGGCTAGGGCACCCCTAGGCTTTAGGCTAGGGCTCCCCTAGGCGAAGGCTGGGGCTCCCCTAGCCTTCAGGCTAGGGCACCCCTAGGCTTTAGGCTAGGGCTCCCCTAGGCGAAGGCTGGGGCTCCCCTAGCCTTCAGGCTAGCGCACCCCTAGGCTTTAGGCTAGGGCTCCCCTAGGCGAAGGCTGGGGCTCCCCTAGCCTTCAGGCTAGGGCAACCCTAGGCTTTAGGCTTGGGCTCCCCTAGGCGAAGGCTGGGGCTCCCCTAGCCTTCAGGCTAGGGCACCCCTAGGCTTTAGGCTAGGGCTCCCCTAGGCGAAGGCTGGGGCTCCCCTAGCCTTCAGGCTAGGGCACCCCTAGGCTTTAGGCTAGGGCTCCCCTAGGCGAAGGCTGGGGCTCCCCTAGCCTTCAGGCTAGGGCACCCCTAGGCTTTAGGCTAGGGCTCCCCTAGGCGAAGGCTGGGGCTCCCCTAGCCTTCAGGCTAGGGCACCCCTAGGCTTTAGGCTAGGGCTCCCCTAGGCGAAGGCTGGGGCTCCCCTAGCCTTCAGGCTAGGGCACCCCTAGGCTTTAGGCTAGGGCTCCCCGAGGCGAAGGCTGGGGCTCCCCTAGCCTTCAGGCTAGGGCACCCCTACGCTTTAGTCTAGGGCTCCCCGAGGCGAAGGCTGGGGCTCCCCTAGCCTTCAGGCTAGGGCACCCCTAGGCTTTAGTCTAGGGCTCCCCGAGGCGAAGGCTGGGGCTCCCCTAGCCTACAGGCTAGGGCACCCCTAGGCTTCAGGCTAGGGCTCCCCGAGGCGAAGGCTGGGGCTCCCCTAGCCTTCAGGCTAGGGCACCCCTAGGCTTCAGGCTAGGGCTCCCCGAGGCGAAGGCTGGGGCTCCCCTAGCCTTCAGGCTAGGGCACCCCTAGGCTTCAGGCTAGGGCTCCCCGAGGCGAAGGCTGGGGCTCCCCTAGCCTTCAGGCTAGGGCACCCCTAGGCTTCAGGCTAGGGCTCCCCGAGGCGAAGGCTGGGGCTCCCCTAGCCTTCAGGCTAGGGCACCCCTAGGCTTCAGGCTAGGGCTCCCCGAGACGAAGGCTGGGGCTCCCCTAGCCTTCAGGCTAGGGCACCCCTAGGCTTCAGGCTAGGGCTCCCCGAGGCGAAGGCTGGGGCTCCCCTAGCCTTCAGGCTAGGGCACCCCTAGGCTTCAGGCTAGGGCTCCCCGAGACGAAGGCTGGGGCTCCCCTAGCCTTCAGGCTAGGGCACCCCTAGGCTTCAGGCTAGGGCTCCCCGAGGCGAAGGCTGGGGCTCCTCTAGCCTTCAGGCTAGGGCACCCCTAGGCTTCAGGCTAGGGCTCCCCGAGGCGAAGGCTGGGGGTCCCCTAGCCTTCAGGCTAGGGCACCCCTAGGCTTCAGGCTAGGGCTCCCCGAGGCGAAGGCTGGGGCTCCCCTAGCCTTCAGGCTAGGGCACCCCTAGGCTTCAGGCTAGGGCTCCCCGAGGCGAAGGCTGGGGCTCCCCTAGCCTTCAGGCTAGGGCACCCCTAGGCTTCAGGCTAGGGCTCCCCGAGGCGAAGGCTGGGGCTCCCCTTGCCTTCATGCTAGGGCACCCCTAGGCTTCAGGCTAGGGCTCCCCGAGGCGAAGGCTAGGGCTCCCCTAGCCTTCAGGCTAGGACACCCCTAGGCTTCAGGCTAGGGCTCCCCGAGGCGAAGGCTAGGGCTCCCCTGGCCTTCAGGCTAGGGCACCCCTAGGCTTCAGGCTAGGGCTCCCCGAGGCGAAGGCTAGGGCTCCCCTGGCCTTCAGGCTAGGGCACCCCTAGGCTTCAGGCTAGGGCTCCCCGAGGCGAAGGCTAGGGCTCCCCTGGCCTTCAGGCTAGGGCACCCCTAGGCTTCAGGCTAGGGCTCCCCGAGGCGAAGGCTAGGGCTCCCCTGGCCTTCAGGCTAGGGCACCCCTAGGCTTCAGGCTAGGGCTCCCCGAGGCGAAGGCTAGGGCTCCCCTAGCCTTCAGGCTAGGGCACCCCTAGGCTTCAGGCTAGGGCTCCCCGAGGCGAAGGCTAGGGCTCCCCTAGCCTTCAGGCTAGGGCTCCCCGAGGCGAAGGCTAGGGCTCCCCTAGCCTTCAGGCTAGGGCACCCCTAGGCTTCAGGCTAGGGCTCCCCGAGGCGAAGGCTAGGGCTCCCCTAGCCTTCAGGCTAGGGCACCCCTAGGCTTCAGGCTAGGGCTCCCCGAGGCGAAGGCTAGGGCTCCCCTAGCCTTCAGGCTAGGGCACCCCTAGGCTTCAGGCTAGGGCTCCCCGAGGCGAAGGCTAGGGCTCCCCTAGCCTTCAGGCTAGGGCACCCCTAGGCTTCAGGTTAGGGCTCCCCGAGGCGAAGGCTAGGGCTCCCCTAGCCTTCAGGCTAGGGCACCCCTAGGCTTCAGGCTAGGGCTCCCCAAGGCGAAGGCTAGGGCTCCCCTAGCCTTCAGGCTAGGGCACCCCTAGGCTTCAGGCTAGGGCTCCCCGAGGCGAAGGCTAGGGCTCCCCTAGCCTTCAGGCTAGGGCACCCCTAGGCTTCAGGCTAGGGCTCCCCGAGGCGAAGGCTAGGGCTCCCCTAGCCTTCAGGCTAGGGCACCCCTAGGCTTCAGGCTAGGGCTCCCCGAGGCTAAGGCTAGGGCTACCCTAGCCTTCAGGCTAGGGCACCCCTAGGCGTTAGGCTCCCCTAGGCTAAGGCTAGGGCTCCCCTAGCCTTCAGGCTAGGGCACCCCTAGGCTTTAGGCTAGGGCTCCCCAGGCTAAGGCTAGGGCTCCCCTAGCCTTCAGGCTAGGGCACCCCTAGGCGTTAGGCTCCCCTAGGCTAAGGCTAGGGCTCCCCTAGCCTTCAGGCTAGGGCACCCCTAGGCTTTAGGCTAGTGCTCCCCTAGGCTAAGGCTAGGGCTCCCCTAGCCTTCAGGCTAGGGCACCCCTAGGCGTTAGGCTCCCCTAGGCTAAGGCTAGGGCTCCCCTAGCCTTCAGGCTAGGGCACCCCTAGGCTTTAGGCTAGGGCTCCCCTAGGCTAAGGCTAGGGCTCCCCTAGCCTTCAGGCTAGGGCACCCCTAGGCGTTAGGCTCCCCTAGGCTAAGGCTAGGGCTCCCCTAGCCTTCAGGCTAGGGCACCCCTAGGCGTTAGGCTCCCCTAGGCTAAGGCTAGGGCTCCCCTAGCCTTCAGGCTAGGGCACCCCTAGGCTTTAGGCTAGGGCTCCCCTAGGCTAAGGCTAGGGCTCCCCTAGCCTTCAGGCTAGGGCACCCCTAGGCGTTAGGCTCCCCTAGGCTAAGGCTAGGGCTCCCCTAGCCTTCAGGCTAGGGCACCCCTAGGCGTTAGGCTCCCCTAGGCTAAGGCTAGGGCTCCCCTATCCTTCAGGCTAGGGCACCCCTAGGCGTTAGGCTCCCCTAGGCTAAGGCTAGGGCTCCCCTATCCTTCAGGCTAGGGCACCCCTAGGCGTTAGGCTCCCCTAGGCTAAGGCTAGGGCTCCCCTAGCCTTCAGGCTAGGGCACCCCTAGGCGTTAGGCTCCCCTAGGCTAAGGCTAGGGCTCCCCTAGCCTTCAGGCTAGGGCACCCCTAGGCGTTAGGCTCCCCTAGGCTAAGGCTAGGGCTCCCCTAGCCTTCAGGCTAGGGCACCCCTAGGCGTTAGGCTCCCCTAGGCTAAGGCTAGGGCTCCCCTAGCCTTCAGGCTAGGGCACCCCTAGGCGTTAGGCTCCCCTAGGCTAAGGCTAGGGCTCCCCTAGCCTTCAGGCTAGGGCACCCCTAGGCTTTAGGCTCCCCTAGGCTAAGGCTAGGGCTCCCCTAGCCTTCAGGCTAGGGCACCCCTAGGCTTTAGGCTCCCCTAGGCTAAGGCTAGGTCTCCCCTAGCCTTCAGGCTAGGGCACCCCTAGGCTTTAGGCTCCCCTAGGCTAAGGCTAGGGCTCCCCTAGCCTTCAGGCTAGGGCACCCCTAGGCTTTAGGCTCCCCTAGGCTAAGGCTAGGGCTCCCCTAGCCTTCAGGCTAGGGCACCCCTAGGCTTTAGGCTCCCCTAGGCTAAGGCTAGGGCTCCCCTAGCCTTCTTGCTAGGGCACCCCTAGGCTTTAGGCTCCCCTGGCTAAGGCTAGGGCTCCCCTAGCCTTCAGGCTAGGGCACCCCTAGGCTTTAGGCTCCCCTAGGCTGAGGCTAGGGCTCCCCTAGCCTTCAGGCTAGGGCACCCCTAGGCTTTAGGCTCCCCTAGGCTAAGGCTAGGGCTCCCCTAGCCTTCAGGCTAGGGCACCCCTAGGCTTTAGGCTCCCCTAGGCTAAGGCTAGGGCTCCCCTAGCCTTCAGGCTAGGGCACCCCTAGGCTTTAGGCTCCCCTAGGCTAAGGCTAGGGCTCCCCTAGCCTTCAGGCTAGGGCACCCCTAGGCTTCAGGCTCCCCTAGGCTAAGGCTAGGGCTCCCCTAGCCTTCAGGCTAGGGCACCCCTAGGCTTTAGGCTCCCCTAGGCTAAGGCTAGGCCTCCCCTAGCCTTCAGGCTAGGGCACCCCTAGGCTTTAGGCTCCCCTAGGCTAAGGCTAGGGCTCCCCTAGCCTTCAGGCTAGGGCACCCCTAGGCTTTAGGCTCCCCTAGGCTAAGGCTAGGGCTCCCCTAGCCTTCAGGCTAGAGCACCCCTAGGCTTTAGGCTTCTAGGCTAAGGCTAGGGCTCCCCTAGCCTTCAGGCTAGGGCACCCCTAGGCTTTAGGCTCCCCTAGGCTAAGGCTAGGGCTCCCCTAGCCTTCAGGCTAGGGTACCCCTAGGCTTTAGGCTCCCCTAGGCTAAGGCTAGGGCTCCCCTAGCCTTCAGGCTAGGGCACCCCTAGGCTTTAGGCTCCCCTAGGCTAAGGCTAGGGCTCCCCTAGCCTTCAGGCTAGGGCACCCCTAGGCTTTAGGCTCCCCTAGGCTAAGGCTAGGGCTCCCCTAGCCTTCAGGCTAGGGCACCCCTAGGCTTTAGGCTCCCCTAGGTTAAGGCTAGAGCTCCCCTAGCCTTCAGGCTAGGGCACCCCTAGGCTTTAGGCTCCCCTAGGCTAAGGCTAGGGCTCCCCTAGCCTTCAGGCTAGGGCACCCCTAGGCTTTAGGCTCCCCTAGGCTAAGGCTAGGGCTCCCCTAGCCTTCAGGCTAGGGCACCCCTAGGCTTTAGGCTAGGGCTCCCCTAGGCTAAGGCTAGGGCTCCCCTAGCCTTCAGGCTAGGGCACCCCTAGGCTTTAGGCTCCCCTAGGCTAAGGCTAGGGCTCCCCTAGCCTTCAGGCTAGGGCACCCCTAGGCTTTAGGCTCCCCTAGGCTAAGGCTAGGGCTCCCCTAGCCTTCAGGCTAGGGCACCCCTAGGCTTTAGGCTCCCCTAGGCTAAGGCTAGGGCTCCCCTAGGCTAAGGCTAGGGCTCCCCTAGCCTTCAGGCTAGGGCACCCCTAGGCTTTAGGCTCCCCTAGGCTAAGGCTAGGGCTCCCCTAGCCTTCAGGCTAGGGCACCCCTAGGCTTTAGGCTAGGGCTCCCCTAGGCTAAGGCTGGGGCTCCCCTAGCCTTCAGGCTAGGGCACCCCTAGGCTTTAGGCTCCCCTAGGCTAAGGCTGGGGCTCCCCTAGCCTTCAGGCTAGGGCACCCCTAGGCTTTAGGCTAGGGCTCCCCTAGGCTAAGGCTGGGGCTCCCCTAGCCTTCAGGCTAGGGCACCCCTAGGCTTTAGGCTCCCCTAGGCTAAGGCTGGGGCTCCCCTAGCCTTCAGGCTAGGGCACCCCTAGGCTTTAGGCTAGGGCTCCCCTAGGCTAAGGCTGGGGCTCCCCTAGCCTTCAGGCTAGGGCACCCCTAGGCTTTAGGCTCCCCTAGGCGAAGGCTGGGGCTCCCCTAGCCTTCAGGCTAGGGCACCCCTAGGCTTTAGGCTCCCCTAGGCGAAGGCTGGGGCTCCCCTAGCCTTCAGGCTAGGGCACCCCTAGGCTTTAGGCTAGGGCTCCCCTAGGCGAAGGCTGGGGCTCCCCTAGCCTTCAGGCTAGGGCACCCCTAGGCTTTAGGCTAGGGCTCCCCTAGGCGAAGGCTGGGGCTCCCCTAGCCTTCAGGCTAGGGCACCCCTAGGCTTTAGGCTAGGGCTCCCCTAGGAGAAGGCTGGGGCTCCCCTAGCCTTCAGGCTAGGGCACCCCTAGGCTTTAGGCTAGGGCTCCCCTAGGCGAAGGCTGGGGCTCCCCTAGCCCTCAGGCTAGGGCACCCCTAGGCTTTAGGCTAGGGCTCCCCTAGGCGAAGGCTGGGGCTCCCCTAGCCCTCAGGCTAGGGCACCCCTAGGCTTTAGGCTAGGGCTCCCCTAGGCGAAGGCTGGGGCTCCCCTAGCCCTCAGGCTAGGGCACCCCTAGGCTTTAGGCTAGGGCTCCCCTAGGCGAAGGCTGGGGCTCCCCTAGCCCTCAGGCTAGGGCACCCCTAGGCTTTAGGCTAGGGCTCCCCTAGGCGAAGGCTGGGGCTCCCCTAGCCCTCAGGCTAGGGCACCCCTAGGCTTTAGGCTAGGGCTCCCCTAGGCGAAGGCTGGGGCTCCCCTAGCCTTCAGGCTAGGGCAAACCTAGGCTTTAGGCTTGGGCTCCCCTAGGCGAAGGCTGGGGCTCCCCTAGCCTTCAGGCTAGGGCACCCCTAGGCTTTAGGCTAGGGCTCCCCTAGGCGAAGGCTGGGGCTCCCCTAGCCTTCAGGCTAGGGCACCCCTAGGCTTTAGGCTAGGGCTCCCCTAGGCGAAGGCTGGGGCTCCCCTAGCCTTCAGGCTAGGGCACCCCTAGGCTTTAGGCTAGGGCTCCCCTAGGCGAAGGCTGGGGCTCCCCTAGCCTTCAGGCTAGGGCACCCCTAGGCTTTAGGCTAGGGCTCCCCTAGGCGAAGGCTGGGGCTCCCCTAGCCTTCAGGCTAGGGCACCCCTAGGCTTTAGGCTAGGGCTCCCCTAGGCGAAGGCTGGGGCTCCCCTAGCCTTCAGGCTAGGGCACCCCTAGGCTTCAGTCTAGGGCTCCCCGAGGCGAAGGCTGGGGCTCCCCTAGCCTTCAGGCTAGGGCACCCCTAGGCTTCAGGCTAGGGCTCCCCGAGGCGAAGGCTAGGGCTCCCCTAGCCTTCAGGCTAGGGCACCCCTAGGCTTCAGGCTAGGGCTCCCCGAGACGAAGGCTAGGGCTCCCCTAGCCTTCAGGCTAGGGCACCCCTAGGCTTCAGGCTAGGGCTCCCCGAGACGAAGGCTAGGGCTCCCCTAGCCTTCAGGCTAAGGCACCCCTAGGCTTCAGGCTAGGGCTCCCCGAGGCGAAGGCTAGGGCTCCCCTAGCCTTCAGGCTAGGGCACCCCTAGGCTTCAGGCTAGGGCTCCCCGAGGCGAAGGCTAGGGCTCCCCTAGCCTTCAGGCTAGGGCACCCCTAGGCTTCAGGCTAGGGCTCCCCGAGGCGAAGGCTAGGGCTCCACTAGCCTTCAGGCTAGGGCTCCCCTAGCCTTCAGGCTAGGGCACCCCTAGGCTTCAGGCTAGGGCTCCCCGAGGCGAAGGCTAGGGCTCCCCTAGCCTTCAGGCTAGGGCACCCCTAGGCTTCAGGCTAGGGCTCCCCGAGGCTAAGGCTAGGGCTCCCCTAGCCTTCAGGCTAGGGCACCCCTAGGCGTTAGGCTCCCCTAGGCTAAGGCTAGGGCTCCCCTAGCCTTCAGGCTAGGGCACCCCTAGGCTTTAGGCTAGGGCTCCCCTAGGCTAAGGCTAGGGCTCCCCTAGCCTTCAGGCTAGGGCACCCCTAGGCGTTAGGCTCCCCTAGGCTAAGGCTAGGGCTCCCCTAGCCTTCAGGCTAGGGCACCCCTAGGCGTTAGGCTCCCCTAGGCTAAGGCTAGGGCTCCCCTAGCCTTCAGGCTAGGGCACCCCTAGGCTTTAGGCTAGGGCTCCCCTAGGCTAAGGCTAGGGCTCCCCTAGCCTTCAGGCTAGGGCACCCCTAGGCGTTAGGCTCCCCTAGGCTAAGGCTAGGGCTCCCCTAGCCTTCAGGCTAGGGTACCCCTAGGCTTTAGGCTAGGGCTCCCCTAGGCTAAGGCTAGGGCTCCCCTAGCCTTCAGGCTAGGGCACCCCTAGGCGTTAGGCTCCCCTAGGCTAAGGCTAGGGCTCCCCTAGACTTCAGGCTAGGGCACCCCTAGGCGTTAGGCTCCCCTAGGCTAAGGCTAGGGCTCCCCTAGCCTTCAGGCTAGGGCACCCCTAGGCGTTAGGCTCCCCTAGGCTAAGGCTAGGGCTCCCCTAGCCTTCAGGCTAGGGCACCCCTAGGCGTTAGGCTCCCCTAGGCTAAGGCTAGGGCTCCCCTAGCCTTCAGGCTAGGGCACCCCTAGGCGTTAGGCTCCCCTAGGCTAAGGCTAGGGCTCCCCTAGCCTTCAGGCTAGGGCACCCCTAGGCGTTAGGCTCCCCTAGGCTAAGGCTAGGGCTCCCCTAGCCTTCAGGCTAGGGCACCCCTAGGCGTTAGGCTCCCCTAGGCTAAGGCTAGGGCTCCCCTAGCCTTCAGGCTAGGGCACCCCTAGGCTTTAGGCTAGGGCTCCCCTAGGCGAAGGCTGGGGCTCCCCTAGCCTTCAGGCTAGGGCACCCCTAGGCTTTAGGCTAGGGCTCCCCTAGGCGAAGGCTGGGGCTCCCCTAGCCTTCAGGCTAGCGCACCCCTAGGCTTTAGGCTAGGGCTCCCCTAGGCGAAGGCTGGGGCTCCCCTAGCCTTCAGGCTAGGGCAACCCTAGGCTTTAGGCTTGGGCTCCCCTAGGCGAAGGCTGGGGCTCCCCTAGCCTTCAGGCTAGGGCACCCCTAGGCTTTAGGCTAGGGCTCCCCTAGGCGAAGGCTGGGGCTCCCCTAGCCTTCAGGCTAGGGCACCCCTAGGCTTTAGGCTAGGGCTCCCCTAGGCGAAGGCTGGGGCTCCCCTAGCCTTCAGGCTAGGGCACCCCTAGGCTTTAGGCTAGGGCTCCCCTAGGCGAAGGCTGGGGCTCCCCTAGCCTTCAGGCTAGGGCACCCCTAGGCTTTAGGCTAGGGCTCCCCTAGGCGAAGGCTGGGGCTCCCCTAGCCTTCAGGCTAGGGCACCCCTAGGCTTTAGGCTAGGGCTCCCCGAGGCGAAGGCTGGGGCTCCCCTAGCCTTCAGGCTAGGGCACCCCTACGCTTTAGTCTAGGGCTCCCCGAGGCGAAGGCTGGGGCTCCCCTAGCCTTCAGGCTAGGGCACCCCTAGGCTTTAGTCTAGGGCTCCCCGAGGCGAAGGCTGGGGCTCCCCTAGCCTACAGGCTAGGGCACCCCTAGGCTTCAGGCTAGGGCTCCCCGAGGCGAAGGCTGGGGCTCCCCTAGCCTTCAGGCTAGGGCACCCCTAGGCTTCAGGCTAGGGCTCCCCGAGGCGAAGGCTGGGGCTCCCCTAGCCTTCAGGCTAGGGCACCCCTAGGCTTCAGGCTAGGGCTCCCCGAGGCGAAGGCTGGGGCTCCCCTAGCCTTCAGGCTAGGGCACCCCTAGGCTTCAGGCTAGGGCTCCCCGAGGCGAAGGCTGGGGCTCCCCTAGCCTTCAGGCTAGGGCACCCCTAGGCTTCAGGCTAGGGCTCCCCGAGACGAAGGCTGGGGCTCCCCTAGCCTTCAGGCTAGGGCACCCCTAGGCTTCAGGCTAGGGCTCCCCGAGGCGAAGGCTGGGGCTCCTCTAGCCTTCAGGCTAGGGCACCCCTAGGCTTCAGGCTAGGGCTCCCCGAGGCGAAGGCTGGGGGTCCCCTAGCCTTCAGGCTAGGGCACCCCTAGGCTTCAGGCTAGGGCTCCCCGAGGCGAAGGCTGGGGCTCCCCTAGCCTTCAGGCTAGGGCACCCCTAGGCTTCAGGCTAGGGCTCCCCGAGGCGAAGGCTGGGGCTCCCCTAGCCTTCAGGCTAGGGCACCCCTAGGCTTCAGGCTAGGGCTCCCCGAGGCGAAGGCTGGGGCTCCCCTTGCCTTCATGCTAGGGCACCCCTAGGCTTCAGGCTAGGGCTCCCCGAGGCGAAGGCTGGGGCTCCCCTAGCCTTCAGGCTAGGGCACCCCTAGGCTTCAGGCTAGGGCTCCCCGAGGCGAAGGCTGGGGCTCCCCTAGCCTTCAGGCTAGGGCACCCCTAGGCTTCAGGCTAGGGCTCCCCGAGGCGAAGGCTAGGGCTCCCCTAGCCTTCAGGCTAGGGCACCCCTAGGCTTCAGGCTAGGGCTCCCCGAGACGAAGGCTAGGGCTCCCCTAGCCTTCAGGCTAGGGCAACCCTAGGCTTCAGGCTAGGGCTCCCCGAGGCGACGGCTAGGGCTCCCCTAGCCTTCAGGCTAGGGCACCCCTAGGCTTTAGGCTCCCCTAGGCTGAGGCTAGGGCTCCCCTAGCCTTCAGGCTAGGGCACCCCTAGGCTTTAGGCTCCCCTAGGCTAAGGCTAGGGCTCCCCTAGCCTTCAGGCTAGGGCACCCCTAGGCTTTAGGCTCCCCTAGGCTAAGGCTAGGGCTCCCCTAGCCTTCAGGCTAGGGCACCCCTAGGCTTTAGGCTCCCCTAGGCTAAGGCTAGGGCTCCCCTAGCCTTCAGGCTAGGGCACCCCTAGGCTTTAGGCTCCCCTAGGCTAAGGCTAGGCCTCCCTAGCCTTCAGGCTAGGGCACCCCTAGGCTTTAGGCTCCCCTAGGCTAAGGCTAGGGCTCCCCTAGCCTTCAGGCTAGGGCACCCCTAGGCTTTAGGCTCCCCTAGGCTAAGGCTAGGGCTCCCCTAGCCTTCAGGCTAGAGCACCCCTAGGCTTTAGGCTTCTAGGCTAAGGCTAGGGCTCCCCTAGCCTTCAGGCTAGGGCACCCCTAGGCTTTAGGCTCCCCTAGGCTAAGGCTAGGGCTCCCCTAGCCTTCAGGCTAGGGTACCCCTAGGCTTTAGGCTCCCCTAGGCTAAGGCTAGGGCTCCCCTAGCCTTCAGGCTAGGGCACCCCTAGGCTTTAGGCTCCCCTAGGCTAAGGCTAGGGCTCCCCTAGCCTTCAGGCTAGGGCACCCCTAGGCTTTAGGCTCCCCTAGGCTAAGGCTAGGGCTCCCCTAGCCTTCAGGCTAGGGCACCCCTAGGCTTTAGGCTCCCCCAGGTTAAGGCTAGAGCTCCCCTAGCCTTCAGGCTAGGGCACCCCTAGGCTTTAGGCTCCCCTAGGCTAAGGCTAGGGCTCCCCTAGCCTTCAGGCTAGGGCACCCCTAGGCTTTAGGCTCCCCTAGGCTAAGGCTAGGGCTCCCCTAGCCTTCAGGCTAGGGCACCCCTAGGCTTTAGGCTAGGGCTCCCCTAGGCTAAGGCTAGGGCTCCCCTAGCCTTCAGGCTAGGGCACCCCTAGGCTTTAGGCTCCCCTAGGCTAAGGCTAGGGCTCCCCTAGCCTTCAGGCTAGGGCACCCCTAGGCTTTAGGCTCCCCTAGGCTAAGGCTAGGGCTCCCCTAGCCTTCAGGCTAGGGCACCCCTAGGCTTTAGGCTCCCCTAGGCTAAGGCTAGGGCTCCCCTAGGCTAAGGCTAGGGCTCCCCTAGCCTTCAGGCTAGGGCACCCCTAGGCTTTAGGCTCCCCTAGGCTAAGGCTAGGGCTCCCCTAGCCTTCAGGCTAGGGCACCCCTAGGCTTTAGGCTAGGGCTCCCCTGGGCTAAGGCTGGGGCTCCCCTAGCCTTCAGGCTAGGGCACCCCTAGGCTTTAGGCTCCCCTAGGCTAAGGCTGGGGCTCCCCTAGCCTTCAGGCTAGGGCACCCCTAGGCTTTAGGCTAGGGCTCCCCTAGGCTAAGGCTGGGGCTCCCCTAGCCTTCAGGCTAGGGCACCCCTAGGCTTTAGGCTCCCCTAGGCTAAGGCTGGGGTTCCCCTAGCCTTCAGGCTAGGGCACCCCTAGGCTTTAGGCTAGGGCTCCCCTAGGCTAAGGCTGGGGCTCCCCTAGCCTTCAGGCTAGGGCACCCCTAGGCGTTAGGCTCCCCTAGGCGAAGGCTGGGGCTCCCCTAGCCTTCAGGCTAGGGCACCCCTAGGCTTTAGGCTCCCCTAGGCGAAGGCTGGGGCTCCCCTAGCCTTCAGGCTAGGGCACCCCTAGGCTTTAGGCTAGGGCTCCCCTAGGCGAAGGCTGGGGCTCCCCTAGCCTTCAGGCTAGGGCACCCCTAGGCTTTAGGCTAGGGCTCCCCTAGGCGAAGGCTGGGGCTCCCCTAGCCTTCAGGCTAGGGCACCCCTAGGCTTTAGGCTAGGGCTCCCCTAGGAGAAGGCTGGGGCTCCCCTAGCCTTCAGGCTAGGGCACCC
Organism: Tenrec ecaudatus; assembly: GCF_050624435.1. Lineage (NCBI taxonomy): Eukaryota > Metazoa > Chordata > Mammalia > Afrosoricida > Tenrecidae > Tenrec > Tenrec ecaudatus. The sequence continues at coordinate 56,624 of NW_027457776.1, forward strand.
CTAGGCTTTAGGCTAGGGCTCCCCTAGGCGAAGGCTGGGGCTCCCCTAGCCTTCAGGCTAGGGCACCCCTAGGCTTTAGGCTAGGGCTCCCCTAGGCGAAGGCTGGGGCTCCCCTAGCCCTCAGGCTAGGGCACCCCTAGGCTTTAGGCTAGGGCTCCCCTAGGCGAAGGCTGGGGCTCCCCTAGCCCTCAGGCTAGGGCACCCCTAGGCTTTAGGCTAGGGCTCCCCTAGGCGAAGGCTGGGGCTCCCCTAGCCCTCAGGCTAGGGCACCCCTAGGCTTTAGGCTAGGGCTCCCCTAGGCGAAGGCTGGGGCTCCCCTAGCCCTCAGGCTAGGGCACCCCTAGGCTTTAGGCTAGGGCTCCCCTAGGCGAAGGCTGGGGCTCCCCTAGCCCTCAGGCTAGGGCAACCCTAGGCTTTAGGCTTGGGCTCCCCTAGGCGAAGGCTGGGGCTCCCCTAGCCTTCAGGCTAGGGCACCCCTAGGCTTTAGGCTAGGGCTCCCCTAGGCGAAGGCTGGGGCTCCCCTAGCCTTCAGGCTAGGGCACCCCTAGGCTTTAGGCTAGGGCTCCCCTAGGCGAAGGCTGGGGCTCCCCTAGCCTTCAGGCTAGGGCACCCCTAGGCTTTAGGCTAGGGCTCCCCTAGGCAAAGGCTGGGGCTCCCCTAGCCTTCAGGCTAGGGCACCCCTAGGCTTTAGGCTAGGGCTCCCCTAGGCGAAGGCTGGGGCTCCCCTAGCCTTCAGGCTAGGGCACCCCTAGGCTTTAGGCTAGGGCTCCCCTAGGCGAAGGCTGGGGCTCCCCTAGCCTTCAGGCTAGGGCACCCCTAGGCTTCAGTCTAGGGCTCCCCGAGGCGAAGGCTGGGGCTCCCCGCCTTCAGGCTAGGGCACCCCTAGGCTTCAGGCTAGGGCTCCCCGAGGCGAAGGCTAGGGCTCCCCTAGCCTTCAGGCTAGGGCACCCCTAGGCTTCAGGCTAGGGCTCCCCGAGACGAAGGCTAGGGCTCCCCTAGCCTTCAGGCTAGGGCACCCCTAGGCTTCAGGCTAGGGCTCCCCGAGACGAAGGCTAGGGCTCCCCTAGCCTTCAGGCTAAGGCACCCCTAGGCTTCAGGCTAGGGCTCCCCGAGGCGAAGGCTAGGGCTCCCCTAGCCTTCAGGCTAGGGCACCCCTAGGCTTCAGGCTAGGGCTCCCCGAGGCGAAGGCTAGGGCTCCCCTAGCCTTCAGGCTAGGGCACCCCTAGGCTTCAGGCTAGGGCTCCCCGAGGCGAAGGCTAGGGCTCCCCTAGCCTTCAGGCTAGGGCTCCCCTAGCCTTCAGGCTAGGGCACCCTAGGCTTCAGGCTAGGGCTCCCCGACAGCGAAGGCTAGGGCTCCCCTAGCCTTCAGGCTAGGGCACCCCTAGGCTTCAGGCTAGGGCTCCCCGAGGCTAAGGCTAGGGCTCCCCTAGCCTTCAGGCTAGGGCACCCCTAGGCGTTAGGCTCCCCTAGGCTAAGGCTAGGGCTCCCCTAGCCTTCAGGCTAGGGCACCCCTAGGCTTTAGGCTAGGGCTCCCCTAGGCTAAGGCTAGGGCTCCCCTAGCCTTCAGGCTAGGGCACCCCTAGGCGTTAGGCTCCCCTAGGCTAAGGCTAGGGCTCCCCTAGCCTTCAGGCTAGGGCACCCCTAGGCGTTAGGCTCCCCTAGGCTAAGGCTAGGGCTCCCCTAGCCTTCAGGCTAGGGCACCCCTAGGCTTTAGGCTAGGGCTCCCCTAGGCTAAGGCTAGGGCTCCCCTAGCCTTCAGGCTAGGGCACCCCTAGGCGTTAGGCTCCCCTAGGCTAAGGCTAGGGCTCCCCTAGCCTTCAGGCTAGGGCACCCCTAGGCTTTAGGCTAGGGCTCCCCTAGGCTAAGGCTAGGGCTCCCCTAGCCTTCAGGCTAGGGCACCCCTAGGCGTTAGGCTCCCCTAGGCTAAGGCTAGGGCTCCCCTAGACTTCAGGCTAGGGCACCCCTAGGCGTTAGGCTCCCCTAGGCTAAGGCTAGGGCTCCCCTAGCCTTCAGGCTAGGGCACCCCTAGGCGTTAGGCTCCCCTAGGCTAAGGCTAGGGCTCCCCTAGCCTTCAGGCTAGGGCACCCCTAGGCGTTAGGCTCCCCTAGGCTAAGGCTAGGGCTCCCCTAGCCTTCAGGCTAGGGCACCCCTAGGCGTTAGGCTCCCCTAGGCTAAGGCTAGGGCTCCCCTAGCCTTCAGGCTAGGGCACCCCTAGGCGTTAGGCTCCCCTAGGCTAAGGCTAGGGCTCCCCTAGCCTTCAGGCTAGGGCACCCCTAGGCGTTAGGCTCCCCTAGGCTAAGGCTAGGGCTCCCCTAGCCTTCAGGCTAGGGCACCCCTAGGCTTTAGGCTAGGGCTCCCCTAGGCGAAGGCTGGGGCTCCCCTAGCCTTCAGGCTAGGGCACCCCTAGGCTTTAGGCTAGGGCTCCCCTAGGCGAAGGCTGGGGCTCCCCTAGCCTTCAGGCTAGCGCACCCCTAGGCTTTAGGCTAGGGCTCCCCTAGGCGAAGGCTGGGGCTCCCCTAGCCTTCAGGCTAGGGCAACCCTAGGCTTTAGGCTTGGGCTCCCCTAGGCGAAGGCTGGGGCTCCCCTAGCCTTCAGGCTAGGGCACCCCTAGGCTTTAGGCTAGGGCTCCCCTAGGCGAAGGCTGGGGCTCCCCTAGCCTTCAGGCTAGGGCACCCCTAGGCTTTAGGCTAGGGCTCCCCTAGGCGAAGGCTGGGGCTCCCCTAGCCTTCAGGCTAGGGCACCCCTAGGCTTTAGGCTAGGGCTCCCCTAGGCGAAGGCTGGGGCTCCCCTAGCCTTCAGGCTAGGGCACCCCTAGGCTTTAGGCTAGGGCTCCCCTAGGCGAAGGCTGGGGCTCCCCTAGCCTTCAGGCTAGGGCACCCCTAGGCTTTAGGCTAGGGCTCCCCGAGGCGAAGGCTGGGGCTCCCCTAGCCTTCAGGCTAGGGCACCCCTACGCTTTAGTCTAGGGCTCCCCGAGGCGAAGGCTGGGGCTCCCCTAGCCTTCAGGCTAGGGCACCCCTAGGCTTTAGTCTAGGGCTCCCCGAGGCGAAGGCTGGGGCTCCCCTAGCCTACAGGCTAGGGCACCCCTAGGCTTCAGGCTAGGGCTCCCCGAGGCGAAGGCTGGGGCTCCCCTAGCCTTCAGGCTAGGGCACCCCTAGGCTTCAGGCTAGGGCTCCCCGAGCCGAAGGCTGGGGCTCCCCTAGCCTTCAGGCTAGGGCACCCCTAGGCTTCAGGCTAGGGCTCCCCGAGGCGAAGGCTGGGGCTCCCCTAGCCTTCAGGCTAGGGCACCCCTAGGCTTCAGGCTAGGGCTCCCCGAGGCGAAGGCTGGGGCTCCCCTAGCCTTCAGGCTAGGGCACCCCTAGGCTTCAGGCTAGGGCTCCCCGAGACGAAGGCTGGGGCTCCCCTAGCCTTCAGGCTAGGGCACCCCTAGGCTTCAGGCTAGGGCTCCCCGAGGCGAAGGCTGGGGCTCCCCTAGCCTTCAGGCTAGGGCACCCCTAGGCTTCAGGCTAGGGCTCCCCGAGGCGAAGGCTGGGGGTCCCCTAGCCTTCAGGCTAGGGCACCCCTAGGCTTCAGGCTAGGGCTCCCCGAGGCGAAGGCTGGGGCTCCCCTAGCCTTCAGGCTAGGGCACCCCTAGGCTTCAGGCTAGGGCTCCCCGAGGCGAAGGCTGGGGCTCCCCTAGCCTTCAGGCTAGGGCACCCCTAGGCTTCAGGCTAGGGCTCCCCGAGGCGAAGGCTGGGGCTCCCCTAGCCTTCATGCTAGGGCACCCCTAGGCTTCAGGCTAGGGCTCCCCGAGGCGAAGGCTGGGGCTCCCCTAGCCTTCAGGCTAGGGCACCCCTAGGCTTCAGGCTAGGGCTCCCCGAGGCGAAGGCTGGGGCTCCCCTAGCCTTCAGGCTAGGGCACCCCTAGGCTTCAGGCTAGGGCTCCCCGAGGCGAAGGCTAGGGCTCCCCTAGCCTTCAGGCTAGGGCACCCCTAGGCTTCAGGCTAGGGCTCCCCGAGACGAAGGCTAGGGCTCCCCTAGCCTTCAGGCTAGGGCAACCCTAGGCTTCAGGCTAGGGCTCCCCGAGGCGAAGGCTAGGGCTCCCCTAGCCTTCAGGCTAGGGCACCCCTAGGCTTCAGGCTAGGGCTCCCCGAGGCGAAGGCTAGGGCTCCCCTAGCCTTCAGGCTAGGGCACCCCTAGGCTTCAGGCTTGGGCTCCCCGAGGCGAAGGCTAGGGCTCCCCTAGCCTTCAGGCTAGGGCACCCCTAGGCTTCAGGCTAGGGCTCCCCGAGGCGAAGGCTAGGGCTCCCCTAACCTTCAGGCTAGGGCTCCACTAGCCTTCAGGCTAGGGCACCCCTAGGCTTCAGGCTAGGGCTCCCCGAGGCGAAGGCTAGGGCTCTCCTAGCCTTCAGGCTAGGGCACCCCTAGGCTTCAGGCTAGGGCTCCCCGAGGCTAAGGCTAGGGCTCCCCTAGCCTTCAGGCTAGGGCACCCCTAGGCGTTAGGCTCCCCTAGGCTAAGGCTAGGGCTCCCCTAGCCTTCAGGCTAGGGCACCCCTAGGCTTTAGGCTAGGGCTCCCCTAGGCTAAGGCTAGGGCTCCCCTAGCCTTCAGGCTAGGGCACCCCTAGGCGTTAGGCTCCCCTAGGCTAAGGCTAGGGCTCCCCTAGCCTTCAGGCTAGGGCACCCCTAGGCTTTAGGCTAGGGCTCCCCTAGGCTAAGGCTAGGGCTCCCCTAGCCTTCAGGCTAGGGCACCCCTAGGCGTTAGGCTCCCCTAGGCTAAGGCTAGGGCTCCCCTAGCCTTCAGGCTAGGGCACCCCTAGGCTTTAGGCTAGGGCTCCCCTAGGCTAAGGCTAGGGCTCCCCTAGCCTTCAGGCTAGGGCACCCCTAGGCGTTAGGCTCCCCTAGGCTAAGGCTAGGGCTCCCCTAGCCTTCAGGCTAGGGCACCCCTAGGCTTTAGGCTAGGGCTCCCCTAGGCTAAGGCTACGGCTCCCCTAGCCTTCAGGCTAGGGCACCCCTAGGCGTTAGGCTCCCCTAGGCTAAGGCTAGGGCTCCCCTAGACGTCAGGCTAGGGCACCCCTAGGCGTTAGGCTCCCCTAGGCTAAGGCTAGGGCTCCCCTAGCCTTCAGGCTAGGGCACCCCTAGGCGTTAGGCTCCCCTAGGCTAAGGCTAGGGCTCCCCTAGCCTTCAGGCTAGGGCACCCCTAGGCGTTAGGCTCCCCTAGGCTAAGGCTAGGGCTCCCTAGCCTTCAGGCTAGGGCACCCCTAGGCGTTAGGCTCCCCTAGGCTAAGGCTAGGGCTCCCCTAGCCTTCAGGCTAGGGCACCCCTAGGCTTTAGGCTAGGGCTCCCCTAGGCTAAGGCTAGGGCTCCCCTAGCCTTCAGGCTAGGGCACCCCTAGGCGTTAGGCTCCCCTAGGCTAAGGCTAGGGCTCCCCTAGCCTTCAGGCTAGGGCACCCCTAGGCTTTAGGCTAGGGCTCCCCTAGGCTAAGGCTACGGCTCCCCTAGCCTTCAGGCTAGGGCACCCCTAGGCGTTAGGCTCCCCTAGGCTAAGGCTAGGGCTCCCCTAGACGTCAGGCTAGGGCACCCCTAGGCGTTAGGCTCCCCTAGGCTAAGGCTAGGGCTCCCCTAGCCTTCAGGCTAGGGCACCCCTAGGCGTTAGGCTCCCCTAGGCTAAGGCTAGGGCTCCCCTAGCCTTCAGGCTAGGGCACCCCTAGGCGTTAGGCTCCCCTAGGCTAAGGCTAGGGCTCCCCTAGCCTTCAGGCTAGGGCACCTCTAGGCGTTAGGCTGCCCTAGGCTAAGGCTAGGGCTCCCCTAGCCTTCAGGCTAGGTCACCCCTAGGCGTTAGGCTCCCCTAGGCTAAGGCTAGGGCTCCCCTAGCCTTCAGGCTAGGGCACCCCTAGGCGTTAGGCTCCCCTAGGCTAAGGCTAGGGCTCCCCTAGCCTTCAGGCTAGGGCACCCCTAGGCGTTAGGCTCCCCTAGGCTAAGGCTAGGCTCCCCTATACTTCAGGCTAGGGCACCCCTAGGCGTTAGGCTCCCCTAGGCTAAGGCTAGGGCTCCCCTAGCCTTCAGGCTAGGGCACCCCTAGGCGTTAGGCTCCCCTAGGCTAAGGATAGGGCTCCCCTAGCCTTCAGGCTAGGGCACCCCTAGGCGTTAGGCTCCCCTAGGCTAAGGCTAGGGCTCCCCTAGCCTTCAGGCTAGGGCTCCCCGAGGCGAAGGCTGGGACTCCCCTAGCCTTCAGGCTAGGGCACCCCTAGGCTTCAGGCTAGGGCTCCCCGAGGCGAAGGCTGGGGCTCCCCTAGCCTTCAGGCTAGGGCACCCCTAGGCTTCAGGCTAGGGCTCCCCGAGGCGAAGGCTGGGGCTCCCCTAGCCTTCAGGCTAGGGCACCCCTAGGCTTCAGGCTAGGGCTCCCCGAGGCTAAGGCTGGGGCTCCCCTTGCCTTCAGGCTAGGGCACCCCTAGGCTTCAGGCTAGGGCTCCCCGAGGCGAAGGCTAGGGCTCCCCTAGCCTTCAGGCTAGGGCACCCCTAGGCTTCAGGCTAGGGCTCCCCGAGACGAAGGCTTGGGCTCCCCTAGCCTTCAGGCTAGGGCACCCCTAGGCTTCAGGCTAGGGCTCCCCGAGGCGAAGGCTAGGGCTCCCCTAGCCTTCAGGCTAGGGCACCCCTAGGCTTCAGGCTAGGGCTCCCCGAGGCGAAGGCTAGGGCTCCCCTAGCCTTCAGGCTAGGGCACCCCTAGGCTTCAGGCTAGGGCTCCCCGAGGCGAAGGCTAGGGCTCCCCTAGCCTTCAGGCTAGGGCACCCCTAGGCTTCAGGCTAGGGCTCCCCGAGGCGAAGGCTAGGGCTCCCCTAGCCTTCAGGCTAGGGCACCCCTAGGCTTCAGGCTAGGGCTCCCCGAGGCGAAGGCTAGGGCTCCCCTAGCCTTCAGGCTAGGGCACCCCTAGGCTTCAGGCTAGGGCTCCCCGAGGCTAAGGCTAGGGCTCCCCTAGCCTTCAGGCTAGGGCACCCCTAGGCGTTAGGCTCCCCTAGGCTAAGGCTAGGGCTCCCCTAGCCTTCAGGCTAGGGCACCCCTAGGCTTTAGGCTAGGGCTCCCCTAGGCTAAGGCTAGGGCTCCCCTAGCCTTCAGGCTAGGGCACCCCTAGGCGTTAGGCTCCCCTAGGCTAAGGCTAGGGCTCCCCTAGCCTTCAGGCTAGGGCACCCCTAGGCTTTAGGCTAGGGCTCCCCTAGGCTAAGGCTAGGGCTCCCCTAGCCTTCAGGCTAGGGCACCCCTAGGCGTTAGGCTCCCCTAGGCTAAGGCTAGGGCTCCCCTAGCCTTCAGGCTAGGGCACCCCTAGGCTTTAGGCTAGGGCTCCCCTAGGCTAAGGCTAGGGCTCCCCTAGCCTTCAGGCTAGGGCACCCCTAGGCGTTAGGCTCCCCTAGGCTAAGGCTAGGGCTCCCCTAGCCTTCAGGCTAGGGCACCCCTAGGCTTTAGGCTAGGGCTCCCCTAGGCTAAGGCTAGGGCTCCCCTAGCCTTCAGGCTAGGGCACCCCTAGGCGTTAGGCTCCCCTAGGCTAAGGCTAGGGCTCCCCTAGCCTTCAGGCTAGGGCACCCCTAGGCGTTAGGCTCCCCTAGGCTAAGGCTAGGGCTCCCCTAGCCTTCAGGCTAGGTCACCCCTAGGCGTTAGGCTCCCCTAGGTTAAGGCTAGGGCTCCCCTAGCCTTCAGGCTAGGGCACCCCTAGGCGTTAGGCTCCCCTAGGCTAAGGCTAGGGCTCCCCTAGCCTTCAGGCTAGGGCACCCCTAGGCGTTAGGCTCCCCTAGGCTAAGGCTAGGGCTCCCCTAGCCTTCAGGCTAGGGCACCCCTAGGCGTTAGGCTCCCCTAGGCTAAGGCTAGGGCTCCCCTAGCCTTCAGGCTAGGGCACCCCTAGGCGTTAGGCTCCCCTAGGCTAAGGCTAGGGCTCCCCTAGCCTTCAGGCTAGGGCACCCCTAGGCGTTAGGCTCCCCTAGGCTAAGGCTAGGGCTCCCCTAGCCTTCAGGCTAGGGCACCCCTAGGCGTTAGGCTCCCCTAGGCTAAGGCTAGGGCTCCCCTATACTTCAGGCTAGGGCACCCCTAGGCGTTAGGCTCCCCTAGGCTAAGGCTAGGGCTCCCCTAGCCTTCAGGCTAGGGCACCCCTAGGCGTTAGGCTCCCCTAGGCTAAGGCTAGGGCTCCCCTAGCCTTCAGGCTAGGGCACCCCTAGGCGTTAGGCTCCCCTAGGCTAAGGCTAGGGCTCCCCTAGCCTTCAGGCTAGGGCACCCCTAGGCGTTAGGCTCCCCTAGGCTAAGGCTAGGGCTCCCCTAGCCTTCAGGCTAGGGCACCCCTAGGCTTTAGGCTAGGGCTCCCCTAGGCTAAGGCTAGGGCTCCCCTAGCCTTCAGGCTAGGGCACCCCTAGGCTTTAGGCTAGGGCTCCCCTAGGCTAAGGCTAGGGCTCCCCTAGCCTTCAGGCTAGGGCACCCCTAGGCTTTAGGCTCCCCTAGGCTAAGGCTAGGGCTCCCCTAGCCTTCAGGCTAGGGCACCCCTAGGCTTCAGGCTAGGGCTCCCCGAGGCGAAGGCTAGGGCTCCCCTAGCCTTCAGGCTAGGGCACCCCTAGGCTTCAGGCTAGGGCTCCCCGAGGCGAAGGCTAGGGCTCCCCTAGCCTTCAGGCTAGGGCACCCCTAGGCTTCAGGCTAGGGCTCCCCGAGGCGAAGGCTAGGGCTCCCCTAGCCTTCAGGCTAGGGCACCCCTAGGCTTCAGGCTAGGGCTCCCCGAGGCGAAGGCTAGGGCTCCCCTAGCCTTCAGGCTAGGGCACCCCTAGGCTTCAGGCTAGGGCTCCCCGAGGCTAAGGCTAGGGCTCCCCTAGCCTTCAGGCTAGGGCACCCCTAGGCGTTAGGCTCCCCTAGGCTAAGGCTAGGGCTCCCCTAGCCTTCAGGCTAGGGCACCCCTAGGCTTTAGGCTAGGGCTCCCCTAGGCTAAGGCTAGGGCTCCCCTAGCCTTCAGGCTAGGGCACCCCTAGGCGTTAGGCTCCCCTAGGCTAAGGCTAGGGCTCCCCTAGCCTTCAGGCTAGGGCACCCCTAGGCTTTAGGCTAGGGCTCCCCTAGGCTAAGGCTAGGGCTCCCCTAGCCTTCAGGCTAGGGCACCCCTAGGCGTTAGGCTCCCCTAGGCTAAGGCTAGGGCTCCCCTAGCCTTCAGGCTAGGGCACCCCTAGGCTTTAGGCTAGGGCTCCCCTAGGCTAAGGCTAGGGCTCCCCTAGCCTTCAGGCTAGGGCACCCCTAGGCGTTAGGCTCCCCTAGGCTAAGGCTAGGGCTCCCCTAGCCTTCAGGCTAGGGCACCCCTAGGCTTTAGGCTAGGGCTCCCCTAGGCTAAGGCTAGGGCTCCCCTAGCCTTCAGGCTAGGGCACCCCTAGGCGTTAGGCTCCCCTAGGCTAAGGCTAGGGCTCCCCTAGCCTTCAGGCTAGGGCACCCCTAGGCGTTAGGCTCCCCTAGGCTAAGGCTAGGGCTCCCCTAGCCTTCAGGCTAGGTCACCCCTAGGCGTTAGGCTCCCCTAGGTTAAGGCTAGGGCTCCCCTAGCCTTCAGGCTAGGGCACCCCTAGGCGTTAGGCTCCCCTAGGCTAAGGCTAGGGCTCCCCTAGCCTTCAGGCTAGGGCACCCCTAGGCGTTAGGCTCCCCTAGGCTAAGGCTAGGGCTCCCCTAGCCTTCAGGCTAGGGCACCCCTAGGCGTTAGGCTCCCCTAGGCTAAGGCTAGGGCTCCCCTAGCCTTCAGGCTAGGGCACCCCTAGGCGTTAGGCTCCCCTAGGCTAAGGCTAGGGCTCCCCTAGCCTTCAGGCTAGGGCACCCCTAGGCGTTAGGCTCCCCTAGGCTAAGGCTAGGGCTCCCCTAGCCTTCAGGCTAGGGCACCCCTAGGCGTTAGGCTCCCCTAGGCTAAGGCTAGGGCTCCCCTATACTTCAGGCTAGGGCACCCCTAGGCGTTAGGCTCCCCTAGGCTAAGGCTAGGGCTCCCCTAGCCTTCAGGCTAGGGCACCCCTAGGCGTTAGGCTCCCCTAGGCTAAGGCTAGGGCTCCCCTAGCCTTCAGGCTAGGGCACCCCTAGGCGTTAGGCTCCCCTAGGCTAAGGCTAGGGCTCCCCTAGCCTTCAGGCTAGGGCACCCCTAGGCGTTAGGCTCCCCTAGGCTAAGGCTAGGGCTCCCCTAGCCTTCAGGCTAGGGCACCCCTAGGCTTTAGGCTCCCCTAGGCTAAGGCTAGGGCTCCCCTAGCCTTCAGGCTAGGGCACCCCTAGGCTTTAGGCTCCCCTAGGCTAAGGCTAGGGCTCCCCTAGCCTTCAGGCTAGGGCACCCCTAGGCTTTAGGCTCCCCTAGGCTAAGGCTAGGGCTCCCCTAGCCTTCAGGCTAGGGCACCCCTAGGCTTTAGGCTCCCCTAGGCTAAGGCTAGGGCTCCCCTAGCCTTCAGGCTAGGGCACCCCTAGGCTTTAGGCTCCCCTAGACTAAGGCTAGGGCTCCCCTAGCCTTCAGGCTAGGGCACCCCTAGGCTTTAGGCTCCCCTAGGCTAAGGCTAGGGCTCCCCTAGCCTTCAGGCTAGGGCACCCCTAGGCTTTAGGCTCCCCTAGGCTAAGGCTAGGGCTCCCCTAGCCTTCAGGCTAGGGCACCCCTAGGCTAAGGCTAGGGCTCCCCTAGCCTTCAGGCTAGGGCACCCCTAGGCTTTAGGCTCCCCTAGGCTAAGGCTAGGGCTCCCCTAGCCTTCAGGCTAGGGCACCCCTAGGCTTTAGGCTCCCCTAGTCTAAGGCTAGGGCTCCCCTAGCCTTCAGGCTAGGGCACCCCTAGGCTTTAGGCTCCCCTAGGCTAAGGCTAGGGCTCCCCTAGCCTTCAGGCTAGGGCACCCCTAGGCTTTAGGCTCCCCTAGGCTAAGGCTAGGGCTCCCCTAGCCTTCAGGCTAGGGCACCCCTAGGCTTTAGGCTCCCCTAGGCTAAGGCTAGGGCTCCCCTAGCCTTCAGGCTAGGGCACCCCTAGGCTTTAGGCTCCCCTAGGCTAAGGCTAGGGCTCCCCTAGCCTTCAGGCTAGGGCACCCCTAGGCTTTAGGCTCCCCTAGGCTAAGGCTAGGGCTCCCCTAGCCTTCAGGCTAGGGCACCCCTAGGCTTTAGGCTCCCCTAGGCTAAGGCTAGGGCTCCCCTTGCCTTCAGGCTAGGGCACCCCTAGGCTTTAGGCTCCCCTAGGCTAAGGCTAGGGCTCCCCTAGCCTTCAGGCTAGGGCACCCCTAGGCTTTAGGCTCCCCTAGGCTAAGGCTAGGGCTCCCCTAGCCTTCAGGCTAGGGCACCCCTAGGCTTTAGGCTCCCCTAGGCTAAGGCTAGGGCTCCCCTAGCCTTCAGGCTAGGGCACCCCTAGGCTTTAGGCTCCCCTAGGCTAAGGCTAGGGCTCCCCTAGCCTTCAGGCTAGGGCACCCCTAGGCTTTAGGCTCCCCTAGGCTAAGGCTAGGGCTCCCCTAGCCTTCAGGCTAGGGCACCCCTAGGCTTTAGGCTAGGGCTCCCCTAGGCTAAGGCTAGGGCTCCCCTAGCCTTCAGGCTAGGGCACCCCTAGGCTTTAGGCTCCCCTAGGCTAAGGCTAGGGCTCCCCTAGCCTTCAGGCTAGGGCACCCCTAGGCTTTAGGCTAGGGCTCCCCTAGGCTAAGGCTAGGGCTCCCCTAGCCTTCAGGCTAGGGCACCCCTAGGCTTTAGGCTAGGGCTCCCCTAGGCTAAGGCTAGGGCTCCCCTAGCCTTCAGGCTAGGGCACCCCTAGGCTTTAGGCTCCCCTAGGCTAAGGCTAGGGCTCCCCTAGCCTTCAGGCTAGGGCACCCCTAGGCTTTAGGCTAGGGCTCCCCTAGGCTAAGGCTAGGGCTCCCCTAGCCTTCAGGCTAGGGCACCCCTAGGCTTTAGGCTAGGGCTCCCCTAGGCTAAGGCTAGGGCTCCCCTAGCCTTCAGGCTAGGGCACCCCTAGGCTTTAGGCTCCCCTAGGCTAAGGCTAGGGCTCCCCTAGCCTTCAGGCTAGGGCACCCCTAGGCTTTAGGCTAGGGCTCCCCTAGGCTAAGGCTGGGGCTCCCCTAGCCTTCAGGCTAGGGCACCCCTAGGCTTTAGGCTCCCCTAGGCTAAGGCTGGGGCTCCCCTAGCCTTCAGGCTAGGGCACCCCTAAGCTTTAGGCTAGGGCTCCCCTAGGCTAAGGCTGGGGCTCCCCTAGCCTTCAGGCTAGGGCACCCCTAGGCTTTAGGCTCCCCTAGGCTAAGGCTGGGGCTCCCCTAGCCTTCAGGCTAGGGCACCCCTAGGCTTTAGGCTAGGGCTCCCCTAGGCTAAGGCTGGGGCTCCCCTAGCCTTCAGGCTAGGGCACCCCTAGGCTTTAGGCTAGGGCTCCCCTAGGCTAAGGCTGGGGCTCCCCTAGCCTTCAGGCTAGGGCACCCCTAGGCTTTAGGCTAGGGCTCCCCTAGGCTAAGGCTGGGGCTCCCCTAGCCTTCAGGCTAGGGCACCCCTAGGCTTTAGGCTCCCCTAGGCTAAGGCTGGGGCTCTCCTAGCCTTCAGGCTAGGGCACCCCTAGGCTTTAGGCTCCCCTAGGCTAAGGCTGGGGCTCCCCTAGCCTTCAGGCTAGGGCACCCCTAGGCTTTAGGCTCCCCTAGGCTAAGGCTGGGGCTCCCCTAGCCTTCAGGCTAGGGCACCCCTAGGCTTTAGGCTCCCCTAGGCTAAGGCTGGGGCTCCCCTAGCCTTCAGGCTAGGGCACCCCTAGGCTTTAGGCTCCCCTAGGCTAAGGCGGGGGCTCCCCTAGCCTTCAGGCTAGGGCACCACTAGGCTTTAGGCTCCCCTAGGCTAAGGCGGGGGCTCCCCTAGCCTTCAGGCTAGGGCACCCCTAGGCTTTAGGCTCCCCTAGGCTAGGGCTGGGGCTCCCCTAGCCTTCAGGCTAGGGCACCCCTAGGCTTTAGGCTCCCCTAGGCTAAGGCTGGGGCTCCCCTAGCCTTCAGGCTAGGGCACCCCTAGGCTCTAGGCTCCCCTAGGCTAAGGCGGGGGCTCCCCTAGCCTTCAGGCAAGGGCACCCCTAGGCTTTAGGCTCCCCTCGGCTAAGGCGGGGGCTCCCCTAGCCTTCAGGCTAGGGCACCCCTAGGCTTTAGGCTCCCTTAGGCTAAGGCGGGGGATCCCCTAGCCTTCAGGCTAGGGCACCCCTAGGCTTTAGGCTCCCCTCGGCTAAGGCGGGGGCTCCCCTCGGCTAAGGCGGGGGCTCCCCTAGCCTTCAGGCTAGGGCACCCCTAGGCTTTAGGCTCCCCTAGGCTAAGGCTGGGGCTCCCCTAGCCTTCAGGCTAGGGCACCCCTAGGCTTTAGGCTCCCCTAGGCTAAGGCGGGGGCTCCCCTAGCCTTCAGGCTAGGGCACCCCTAGGCTTTAGGCTCCCCTCGGCTAAGGCGGGGGCTCCCCTAGCCTTCAGGCTAGGGCACCCCTAGGCTTTAGGCTCCCCTAGGCTAAGGCGGGGGATCCCCTAGCCTTCAGGCTAGGGCACCCCTAGGCTTTAGGCTCCCCTCGGCTAAGGCGGGGGCTCCCCTCGGCTAAGGCGGGGGCTCCCCTAGCCTTCAGGCTAGGGCACCCCTAGGCTTTAGGCTCCGCTCGGCTAAGGCGGGGGCTCCCCTAGCCTTCAGGCTAGGGCACCCCTAGGCTTTAGGCTAGGGCTCCCCTCGGCTAAGGCGGGGGCTCCCCTAGCCTTCAGGCTAGGGCACCCCTAGGCTTTAGGCTAGGGCTCCCCTCGGCTAAGGCGGGGGCTCCCCTAGCCTTCAGGCTAGGGCACCCCTAGGCTTTAGGCTAGGGCTCCCCTCGGCTAAGGCGGGGGCTCCCCTAGCCTTCAGGCTAGGGCACCCCTAGGCTTTAGGCTAGGGCTCCCCTCGGCTAAGGCGGGGGCTCCCCTAGCCTTCAGGCTAGGGCACCCCTAGGCTTTAGGCTAGGGCTCCCCTCGGCTAAGGCGGGGGCTCCCCTAGCCTTCAGGCTAGGGCACCCCTAGGCTTTAGGCTAGGGCTCCCCTCGGCTAAGGCGGGGGCTCCCCTAGCCTTCAGGCTAGGGCACCCCTAGGCTTTAGGCTAGGGCTCCCCTCGGCTAAGGCGGGGGCTCCCCTAGCCTTCAGGCTAGGGCACCCCTAGGCTTTAGGCTAGGGCTCCCCTCGGCTAAGGCGGGGGCTCCCCTAGCCTTCAGGCTAGGGCACCCCTAGGCTTTAGGCTAGGGCTCCCCTCGGCTAAGGCGGGGGCTCCCCTAGCCTTCAGGCTAGGGCACCCCTAGGCTTTAGGCTAGGGCTCCCCTCGGCTAAGGCGGGGGCTCCCCTAGCCTTCAGGCTAGGGCACCCCTAGGCTTTAGGCTAGGGCTCCCCTCGGCTAAGGCGGGGGCTCCCCTAGCCTTCAGGCTAGGGCACCCCTAGGCTTTAGGCTAGGGCTCCCCTCGGCTAAGGCGGGGGCTCCCCTAGCCTTCAGGCTAGGGCACCCCTAGGCTTTAGGCTAGGGCTCCCCTAGGCTAAGGCCGGGGCTCCCCTAGCCTTCAGGCTAGGGCACCCCTAGGCTTTAGGCTCCCCTAGGCTAAGGCTAGGGCTCCCCTAGCCTTCAGGCTAGGGCACCCCGAAGGCTAGGGCTCCCCTAGCCTTCAGGCTAGGGCACCCCTAGGCTTTAGGCTCCCCTAGGCTAAGGCTAGGGCTCCCCTAGCCTTCAGGCTAGGGCACCCCGAAGGCTAGGGCTCCCCTAGCCTTCAGGCTAGGGCACCCCTAGGCTTTAGGCTCCCCTAGGCTAAGGCTAGGGCTCCCCTAGCCTTCAGGCTAGGGCACCCCTAGGCTTTAGGCTCCCCTAGGCTAAGGCTAGGGCTCCCCTAGCCTTCAGGCTAGGGCACCCCTAGGCTTTAGGCTCCCCTAGGCTAAGGCTAGGGCTCCCCTAGCCTTCAGGCTAGGGCACCCCTAGGCTTTAGGCTCCCCTAGGCTAAGGCTAGGGCTCCCCTAGCCTTCAGGCTAGGGCACCCCTAGGCTTTAGGCTCCCCTAGGCTAAGGCTAGGGCTCCCCTAGCCTTCAGGCTAGGGCACCCCTAGGCTTTAGGCTCCCCTAGGCTAAGGCTAGGGCTCCCCTAGCCTTCAGGCTAGGGCACCCCTAGGCTTTAGGCTCCCCTAGGCTAAGGCTAGGGCTCCCCTAGCCTTCAGGCTAGGGCACCCCTAGGCTTTAGGCTCCCCTAGGCTAAGGCTAGGGCTCCCCTAGCCTTCAGGCTAGGGCACCCCTAGGCTTTAGGCTCCCCTAGGCTAAGGCTAGGGCTCCCCTAGCCTTCAGGCTAGGGCACCCCTAGGCTTTAGGCTCCCCTAGGCTAAGGCTAGGGCTCCCCTAGCCTTCAGGCTAGGGCACCCCTAGGCTTTAGGCTCCCCTAGGCTAAGGCTAGGGCTCCCCTAGCCTTCAGGCTAGGGCACCCCTAGGCTTTAGGCTCCCCTAGGCTAAGGCTAGGGCTCCCCTTGCCTTCAGGCTAGGGCACCCCTAGGCTTTAGGCTCCCCTTGGCTAAGGCTAGGGCTCCCCTAGCCTTCAGGCTAGGGCACCCCTAGGCTTTAGGCTCCCCTAGGCTAAGGCTAGGGCTCCCCTAGCCTTCAGGCTAGGGCACCCCTAGGCTTTAGGCTCCCCTAGGCTAAGGCTAGGGCTCCCCTAGCCTTCAGGCTAGGGCACCCCTAGGCTTTAGGCTCCCCTAGGCTAAGGCTAGGGCTCCCCTAGCCTTCAGGCTAGGGCACCCCTAGGCTTTAGGCTCCCCTAGGCTAAGGCTAGGGCTCCCCTAGCCTTCAGGCTAGGGCACCCCTAGGCTTTAGGCTCCCCTAGGCTAAGGCTAGGGCTCCCCTAGCCTTCAGGCTAGGGCACCCCTAGGCTTTAGGCTCCCCTAGGCTAAGGCTAGGGCTCCCCTAGCCTTCAGGCTAGGGCACCCCTAGGCTTTAGGCTCCACTAGGCTAAGGCTAGGGCTCCCCTAGCCTTCAGGCTAGGGCACCCCTAGGCTTTAGGCTCCCCTAGGCTAAGGCTAGGGCTCCCCTAGCCTTCAGCCTAGGGCACCCGTAGGCTTTAGGCTCCCCTAGGCTAAGGCTAGGGCTCCCCTAGCCTTCAGGCTAGGGCACCCCTAGGCTTTAGGCTCCCCTAGGCTAAGGCTAGGGCTCCCCTAGCCTTCAGGCTAGGGCACCCCTAGGCTTTAGGCTCCCCTAGGCTAAGGCTAGGGCTCCCCTAGCCTTCAGGCTAGGGCACCCCTAGGATTTAGGCTCCCCTAGGCTAAGGCTAGGGCTCCCCAAGCCTTCAGGCTAGGGCACCCCTAGGCTTTAGGCTCCCCTAGGCTAAGGCTAGGGCTCCCCTAGCCTTCAGGCTAGGGCAACCCTAGGCTTTAGGCTCCCCTAGGCTAAGGCTAGGGCTCCCCTAGCCTACAGGCTAGGGCACCCCTAGGCTTTAGGCTCCCCTAGGCTAAGGCTAGGGCTCCCCTAGCCTTCAGGCTAGAGCACCACTAGGCTTTAGGCTAGGGCTCCCCTAGGCTAAGGCTAGGGCTCCCCTAGCCTTCAGGCTAGGGCACCCCTAGGCTTTAGGCTAGGGCTCCCCTAGGCTAAGGCTAGGGCTCCCCTAGCCTTCAGGCTAGGGCACCCCTAGGCTTTAGGCTCCCCTAGGCTAAGGCTAGGGCTCCCCTAGCCTTCAGGCTAGGGCACCCCTAGGCTTTAGGCTCCCCTAGGCTAAGGCTAGGGCTCCCCTAGCCTTCAGGCTAGGGCACCCCTAGGCTTTAGGCTAGGGCTCCCCTAGGCTAAGGCTAGGGCTCCCCTAGCCTTCAGGCTAGGGCACCCCTAGGCTTTAGGCTCCCCTAGGCTAAGGCTAGGGCTCCCCTAGCCTTCAGGCTAGGGCACCCCTAGGCTTTAGGCTCCCCTAGGCTAAGGCTAGGGCTCCCCTAGCCTTCAGGCTAGGGCACCCCTAGGCTTTAGGCTCCCCTAGCCTAAGGCTAGGGCTCCCCTAGCCTTCAGGCTAGGGCACCCCTAGGCTTTAGGCTCCCCTAGGCTAAGGCTAGGGCTCCCCTAGCCTTCAGGCTAGGGCACCCCTAGGCTTTAGGCTCCCCTAGGCTAAGGCTAGGGCTCCCCTAGCCTTCAGGCTAGGGCACCCCTAGGCTTTAGGCTCCCCTAGGCTAAGGCTAGGGCTCCCCTAGCCTTCAGGCTAGGGCACCCCTAGGCTTTAGGCTCCCCTAGGCTAAGGCTAGGGCTCCCCTAGCCTTCAGGCTAGGGCACCCCTCTGCTTTAGGCTCCCCTAGGCTAAGGCTAGGGCTCCCCTAGCCTTCAGGCTAGGGCACCCCTAGGCTTTAGGCTCCCCTAGGCTAAGGCTAGGGCTCCCCTAGCCTTCAGGCTAGGGCACCCCTAGGCTTTAGGCTAGGGCTCCCCTAGGCTAAGGCTAGGGCTCCCCTAGCTTTCAGGCTAGGGCACCCCTAGGCTTTAGGCTCCCCTAGGCTAAGGCTAGGGCTCCCCTAGCCTTCAGGCTAGGGCACCCCTAGGCTTTAGGCTCCCCTAGGCTAAGGCTAGGGCTCCCCTAGCCTTCAGGCTAGGGCACCCCTAGGCTTTAGGCTAGGGCTCCCCTAGGCTAAGGCTAGGGCTCCCCTAGCCTTCAGGCTAGGGCACCCCTAGGCTTTAGGCTCCCCTAGGCTAAGGCTAGGGCTCCCCTAGCCTTCAGGCTAGGGCACCCCTAGGCTTTAGGCTCCCCTAGGCTAAGGCTAGGGCTCCCCTAGCCTTCAGGCTAGGGCACCCCTAGGCTTTAGGCTAGGGCTCCCCTAGGCTAAGGCTAGGGCTCCCCTAGCCTTCAGGCTAGGGCACCCCTAGGCTTTAGGCTCCCCTAGGCTAAGGCTAGGGCTCCCCTAGCCTTCAGGCTAGGGCACCCCTAGGCTTTAGGCTAGGGCTCCCCTAGGCTAAGGCTAGGGCTCCCCTAGCCTTCAGGCTAGCGCACCCCTAGGCTTTAGGCTCCCCTAGGCTAAGGCTAGGGCTCCCCTAGCCTTCAGGCTAGGGCACCCCTAGGCTTTAGGCTAGGGCTCCCCTAGGCTAAGGCTAGGGCTCCCCTAGCCTTCAGGCTAGGGCACCCCTAGGCTTTAGGCTCCCCTAGGCTAAGGCTAGGGCTCCCCTAGCCTTCAGGCTAGGGCACCCCTAGGCTTTAGGCTAGGGCTCCCCTAGGCTAAGGCTAGGGCTCCCCTAGCCTTCAGGCTAGGGCACCCCTAGGCTTTAGGCTCCCCTAGGCTAAGGCTAGGGCTCCCCTAGCCTTCAGGCTAGGGCACCCCTAGGCTTTAGGCTAGGGCTCCCCTAGGCTAACGCTAGGGCTACCCTAGCCTTCAGCTAGGGCACCCCTAGGCTTTAGGCTCCCCTAGGCTAAGGCTAGGGCTCCCCTAGCCTTCAGGCTAGGGCACCCCTAGGCTTTAGGCTCCCCTAGGCTAAGGCTAGGGCTCCCCTAGCCTTCAGCCTAGGGCACCCGTAGGCTTTAGGCTCCCCTAGGCTAAGGCTAGGGCTCCCCTAGCCTTCAGGCTAGGGCACCCCTAGGCTTTAGGCTCCCCTAGGCTAAGGCTAGGGCTCCCCTAGCCTTCAGGCTAGGGCACCCCTAGGCTTTAGGCTCCCCTAGGCTAAGGCTAGGGCTCCCCTAGCCTTCAGGCTAGGGCACCCCTAGGCTTTAGGCTCCCCTAGGCTAAGGCTAGGGCTCCCCAAGCCTTCGGCTAGGGCACCCCTAGGCTTTAGGCTCCCCTAGGCTAAGGCTAGGGCTCCCCTAGCCTTCAGGCTAGGGCACCCCTAGGCTTTAGGCTCCCCTAGGCTAAGGCTAGGGCTCCCCTAGCCTACAGGCTAGGGCACCCCTAGGCTTTAGGCTCCCCTAGGCTAAGGCTAGGGCTCCCCTAGCCTTCAGGCTAGGGCACCCCTAGGCTTTAGGCTAGGGCTCCCCTAGGCTAAGGCTAGGGCTCCCCTAGCCTTCAGGCTAGGGCACCCCTAGGCTTTAGGCTAGGGCTCCCCTAGGCTAAGGCTAGGGCTCCCCTAGGCTAAGGCTAGGGCTCCCCTAGTCTTCAGGCTAGGGCACCCCTAGGCTTTAGGCTAGGGCTCCCCTAGCCTTCAGGCTAGGGCACCCCTAGGCTTTAGGCTAGGGCTCCCCTAGGCTAAGGCTAGGGCTCCCCTAGCCTTCAGGCTAGGGCACCCCTAGGCTTTAGGCTAGGGCTCCCCTAGGCTAAGGCTAGGGCTCCCCTAGCCTTCAGGCTAGGGCACCCCTAGGCTTTAGGCTCCCCTAGGCTAAGGCTAGTGCTCCCCTAGCCTTCAGGCTAGGGCACCCCTAGGCTTTAGGCTAGGGCTTCCCTAGGCTAAGGCTAGGGCTCCCCTAGCCTTCAGGCTAGGGCACCCCTAGGCTTTAGGCTCCCCTAGGCTAAGGCTAGGGCTCCCCTAGCCTTCAGGCTAGGGCACCCCTAGGCTTTAGGCTCCCCTAGGCTAAGGCTAGGGCTCCCCTAGCCTTCAGGCTAGGGCACCCCTAGGCTTTAGGCTAGGGCTCCCCTAGGCTAAGGCTAGGGCTCCCCTAGCCTTCAGGCTAGGGCACCCCTAGGCTTTAGGCTCCCCTAGGCTAAGGCTAGGGCTCCCCTAGCCTTCAGGCTAGGGTACCCCTAGGCTTTAGGCTCCCCTAGGCTAAGGCTAGGGCTCCCCTAGCCTTCAGGCTAGGGCACCCCTAGGCTTTAGGCTCCCCTAGGCTAAGGCTAGGGCTCCCCTAGCCTTCAGGCTAGGGCACCCCTAGGCTTTAGGCTCCCCTAGGCTAAGGCTAGGGCTCCCCTAGCCTTCAGGCTAGGGCACCCCTAGGCTTTAGGCTCCCCTAGGCTAAGGCTAGGGCTCCCCTAGCCTTCAGGCTAGGGCACCCCTAGGCTTTAGGCTCCCCTAGGCTAAGGCTAGGGCTCCCCTAGCCTTCAGGCTAGGGCACCCCTAGGCTTTAGGCTCCCCTAGGCTAAGGCTAGGGCTCCCCTAGCCTTCAGGCTAGGGCACCCCTAGGCTTTAGGCTCCCCTAGGCTAAGGCTAGGGCTCCCCTAGCCTTCAGGCTAGGGCACCCCTCTGCTTTAGGCTCCCCTAGGCTAAGGCTAGGGCTCCCCTAGCCTTCAGGCTAGGGCACCCCTAGGCTTTAGGCTCCCCTAGGCTAAGGCTAGGACTCCCCTAGCCTTCAGGCTAGGGCACCCCTAGGCTTTAGGCTAGGGCTCCCCTAGGCTAAGGCTAGGGCTCCCCTAGCTTTCAGGCTAGGGCACCCCTAGGCTTTAGGCTCCCCTAGGCTAAGGTTAGGGCTCCCCTAGCCTTCAGGCTATGGCACCCCTAGGCTTTAGGCTCCCCTAGGCTAAGGCTAGGGCTCCCCTAGCCTTCAGGCTAGGGCACCCCTAGGCTTTAGGCTAGGGCTCCCCTAGGCTAAGGCTAGGGCTCCCCTAGCCTTCAGGCTAGGGCACCCCTAGGCTTTAGGCTCCCCTAGGCTAAGGCTAGGGCTCCCCTAGCCTTCAGGCTAGGGCACCCCTAGGCTTTAGGCTCCCCTAGGCTAAGGCTAGGGCTCCCCTAGCCTTCAGGCTAGGGCACCCCTAGGCTTTAGGCTAGGGCTCCCCTAGGCTAAGGCTAGGGCTCCCCTAGCCTTCAGGCTAGGGCACCCCTAGGCTTTAGGCTCCCCTAGGCTAAGGCTAGGGCTCCCCTAGCCTTCAGGCTAGGGCACCCCTAGGCTTTAGGCTAGGGCTCCCCTAGGCTAAGGCTAGGGCTCCCCTAGCCTTCAGGCTAGGGCACCCCTAGGCTTTAGGCTCCCCTAGGCTAAGGCTAGGGCTCCCCTAGCCTTCAGGCTAGGGCACCCCTAGGCTTTAGGCTAGGGCTCCCCTAGGCTAAGGCTAGGGCTCCCCTAGCCTTCAGGCTAGGGCACCCCTAGGCTTTAGGCTCCCCTAGGCTAAGGCTAGGGCTCCCCTAGCCTTCAGGCTAGGGCACCCCTAGGCTTTAGGCTAGGGCTCCCCTAGGCTAAGGCTAGGGCTCCCCTAGCCTTCAGGCTAGGGCACCCCTAGGCTTTAGGCTCCCCTAGGCTAAGGCTAGGGCTCCCCTAGCCTTCAGGCTAGGGCACCCCTAGGCTTTAGGCTAGGGCTCCCCTAGGCTAACGCTAGGGCTACCCTAGCCTTCAGCTAGGGCACCCCTAGGCTTTAGGCTCCCCTAGGCTAAGGCTAGGGCTCCCCTAGCCTTCAGGCTAGGGCACCCCTAGGCTTTAGGCTAAGGCTCCCCTAGGCTAAGGCTAGGGCTCCCCTAGCCTTCAGGCTAGGGCACCCCCTAGGCTTTAGGCTCCCCTAGGCTAAGGCTAGGGCTCCCCTAGCCTTCAGGCTAGGGCACCCCTAGGCTTTAGGCTAGGGCTCCCCTAGGCTAAGGCTAGGGCTCCCCTAGCCTTCAGGCTAGGGCACCCCTAGGCTTCAGGCTCCCCTAGGCTAAGGCTAGGGCTCCCCTAGCCTTCAGGCTAGGGCACCGCTAGGCTTTAGGCTAGGGCTCCCCTAGGCTAAGGCTAGGGCTCCCCTAGCCTTCAGGCTAGGGCACCCCTAGGCTTTAGGCTCCCCTAGGCTAAGGCTAGGGCTCCCCTAGCCTTCAGGCTAGGGCACCCCTAGGCTTTAGGCTAGGGCTCCCCTAGGCTAAGGCTAGGGCTCCCCTAGCCTTCAGGCTAGGGCACCCCTAGGCTTTAGGCTCCCCTAGGCTAAGGCTAGGGCTCCCCTAGCCTTCAGGCTAGGGCACCCCTAGGCTTTAGGCTCCCCTAGGCTAAGGCTAGGGCTCCCCTAGCCTTCAGGCTAGGGCACCCCTAGGCTTTAGGCTAGGGCTCCCCTAGGCTAAGGCTAGGGCTCCCCTAGCCTTCAGGCTAGGGCACCCCTAGGCTTTAGGCTCCCCTAGGCTAAGGCTAGGGCTCCCCTAGCCTTCAGGCTAGGGCACCCCTAGGCTTTAGGCTCCCCTAGGCTAAGGCTAGGGCTCCCCTAGCCTTCAGGCTAGGGCACCCCTAGGCTTTAGGCTAAGGCTCCCCTAGGCTAAGGCTAGGGCTCCCCTAGCCTTCATGCTAGGGCACCCCCTAGGCTTTAGGCTCCCCTAGGCTAAGGCTAGGGCTCCCCTAGCCTGCAGGCTAGGGCACCCCTAGGCTTTAGGCTAGGGCTCCCCTAGGCTAAGGCTAGGGCTCCCCTAGACTTCAGGCTAGGGCACCCCTAGGCTTTAGGCTCCCCTAGGCTAAGGCTAGGGCTCCCCTAGCCTTTAGGCTAGGGCACCGCTAGGCTTTAGGCTAGGGCTCCCCTAGGCTAAGGCTAGGGCTCCCCTAGCCTTCAGGCTAGGGCACCCCTAGGCTTTAGGCTAAGGCTCCCCTAGGCTAAGGCTAGGGCTCCCCTAGCCTTCAGGCTAGGGCACCCCCTAGGCTTTAGGCTCCCCTAGGCTAAGGCTAGGGCTCCCCTAGCCTTCAGGCTAGGGCACCCCTAGGCTTTAGGCTAGGGCTCCCCTAGGCTAAGGCTAGGGCTCCCCTAGCCTTCAGGCTAGGGCACCCCTAGGCTTTAGTCTCCCCTAGGCTAAGGCTAGGGCTCCCCTAGCCTTCAGGCTAGGGCACCCCTAGGCTTTAGGCTAGGGCTCCCCTAGGCTAAGGCTAGGGCTCCCCTAGCCTTCAGGCTAGGGCACCCCTAGGCTTTAGGCTCCCCTAGGCTAAGGCTAGGGCTCCCCTAGCCTTCAGGCTAGGGCTCCCCTAGGCTAAGGCTAGGGCTCCCCTAGCCTTCAGGCTAGGGCACCCTAGGCTTTAGGCTCCCCTAGGCTAAGGCTAGGGCTCCCCTAGCCTTCAGGCTAGGGCACCCCTAGGCTTTAGGCTAAGGCTCCCCTAGGCTAAGGCTAGGGCTCCCCTAGCCTTCATGCTAGGGCACCCCCTAGGCTTTAGGCTCCCCTAGGCTAAGGCTAGGGCTCCCCTAGCCTTCAGGCTAGGGCACCCCTAGGCTTTAGGCTAGGGCTCCCCTAGGCTAAGGCTAGGGCTCCCCTAGCCTTCAGGCTAGGGCACCCCTAGGCTTTAGGCTCCCCTAGGCTAAGGCTAGGGCTCCCCTAGCCTTTAGGCTAGGGCACCGCTAGGCTTTAGGCTAGGGCTCCCCTAGGCTAAGGCTAGGGCTCCCCTAGCCTTCAGGCTAGGGCACCCCTAGGCTTTAGGCTCCCCTAGGCTAAGGCTAGGGCTCCCCTAGCCTTCAGGCTAGGGCACCCCTAGGCTTTAGGCTAGGGCTCCCCTAGGCTAAGGCTAGGGCTCCCCTAGCCTTCAGGCTAGGGCACCCCTAGGCTTTAGGCTCCCCTAGGCTAAGGCTAGGGCTCCCCTAGCCTTCAGGCTAGGGCACCCCTAGGCTTTAGGCTAGGGCTCCCCTAGGCTAAGGCTAGGGCTCCCCTAGACTTCAGGCTAGGGCACCCCTTGGCTTTAGGCTAGGGCTCCCCTAGGCTAAGGCTAGGGCTCCCCTAGCCTTCAGGCTAGGGCCCCCCTAGGCTTTAGGCTCCCCTAGGCTAAGGCTAGGGCTCCCCTAGGCTAAGGCTAGGGCTCCCCTAGCCTTCAGGCTAGGGCCCCCCTAGGCTTTAGGCTCCCCTAGGCTAAGGCTAGGGCTCCCCTAGGCTAAGGCTAGGGCTCCCCTAGCCTTCAGGCTAGGGCCCCCCTAGGCTTTAGGCTCCCCTAGGCTAAGGCTAGGGCTCCCCTAGGCTAAGGCTAGGGCTCCCCTAGCCTTCAGGCTAGGGCCCCCCTAGGCTTTAGGCTCCCCTAGGCTAAGGCTAGGGCTCCCCTAGGCTAAGGCTAGGGCTCCCCTAGCCTTCAGGCTAGTGCCCCCCTAGGCTTTAGGCTCCCCTAGGCTAAGGCTAGGGCTCCCCTAGGCTAAGGCTAGGGCTCCCCTAGCCTTCAGGCTAGGGCCCCCCTAGGCTTTAGGCTCCCCTAGGCTAAGGCTAGGGCTCCCCTAGGCTAAGGCTAGGGCTCCCCTAGCCTTCAGGCTAGGGCCCCCCTAGGCTTCAGGCTCCCCTAGGCTAAGGCTAGGGCTCCCCTAGGCTAAGGCTAGGGCTCCCCTAGCCTTCAGGCTAGGGCCCCCCTAGGCTTTAGGCTCCCCTAGGCTAAGGCTAGGGCTCCCCTAGGCTAAGGCTAGGGCTCCCCTAGCCTTCAGGCTAGGCCCCCCCTAGGCTTTAGGCTCCCCTAGGCTAAGGCTAGGGCTCCCCTAGCCTTCAGGCTAGGGCCCCCCTAGGCTTTAGGCTCCCCTAGGTTAAGGCTAGGGCTCCCCTAGGCTAAGGCTAGGGCTCCCCTAGGCTTCAGGCTAGGGCCCCCCTAGGCTTTAGGCTCCCCTAGGCTAAGGCTAGGGCTCCCCTAGGCTAAGGCTAGGGCTCCCCTAGCCTTCAGGCTAGGGCCCCCCTAGGCTTTAGGCTCCCCTAGGCTAAGGCTAGGGCTCCCCTAGGCTAAGGCTAGGGCTCCCCTAGCCTTCAGGCTAGGGCCCCCCTAGGCTTTAGGCTCCCCTAGGCTAAAGCTAGGGCTCCCCTAGGCTAAGGCTAGGGCTCCCCTAGCCTTCAGGCTAGGGCCCCCCTAGGCTTTAGGCTCCCCTAGGCTAAGGCTAGGGCTCCCCTAGGCTAAGGCTAGGGCTCCCCTAGCCTTCAGGCTAGGGCCCCCCTAGGCTTTAGGCTCCCCTAGGCTAAGGCTAGGGCTCCCCTAGGCTAAGGCTAGGGCTCCCCTAGCCTTCAGGCTAGGGCCCCCCTAGGCTTTAGGCTCCCCTAGGCTAAGGCTAGGGCTCCCCTAGGCTAAGGCTAGGGCTCCCCTAGCCTTCAGGCTAGGGCCCCCCTAGGCTTTAGGCTCCCCTAGGCTAAGGCTAGGGCTCCCCTAGGCTAAGGCTAGGGCTCCCCTAGCCTTCAGGCTAGGGCCCCCCTAGGCTTTAGGCTCCCCTAGGCTAAGGCTAGGGCTCCCCTAGGCTAAGGCTAGGGCTCCCCTAGCCTTCAGGCTAGGGCCCCCCTAGGCTTTAGGCTCCCCTAGGCTAAGGCTAGGGCTCCCCTAGGCTAAGGCTAGGGCTCCCCTAGCCTTCAGGCTAGGGCCCCCCTAGGCTTTAGGCTCCCTTAGGCTAAGGCTAGGGCTCCCCTAGGCTAAGGCTAGGGCTCCCCTAGCCTTCAGGCTAGGGCCCCCCTAGGCTTTAGGCTCCCCTAGGCTAAGGCTAGGGCTCCCCTAGGCTAAGGCTAGGGCTCCCCTAGCCTTCAGGCTAGGGCCCCCCTAGGCTTTAGGCTCCCCTAGGCTAAGGCTAGGGCTCCCCTAGGCTAAGGCTAGGGCTCCCCTAGCCTTCAGGCTAGGGCCCCCCTAGGCTTTAGGCTCCCCTAGGCTAAGGCTAGGGCTCCACTAGGCTAAGGCTAGGGCTCCCCTAGCCTTCAGGCTAGGGCCCCCCTAGGCTTTAAGCTCCCCTAGGCTAAGGCTAGGGCTCCCCTAGGCTAAGGCTAGGGCTCCCCTAGCCTTCAGGCTAGGGCCCCCCTAGGCTTTAGGCTCCCCTAGGCTAAGGCTAGGGCTCCCCTAGGCTAAGGCTAGGGCTCCCCTAGCCTTCAGGCTAGGGCCCCCCTAGGCTTTAGGCTCCCTTAGGCTAAGGCTAGGGCTCCCCTAGGCTAAGGCTAGGGCTCCCCTAGCCTTCAGGCTAGGGCCCCCCTAGGCTTTAGGCTCCCCTAGGCTAAGGCTAGGGCTCCCCTAGGCTAAGGCTAGGGCTCCCCTAGCCTTCAGGCTAGGGCCCCCCTAGGCTTTAGGCTCCCCTAGGCTAAGGCTAGGGCTCCCCTAGGCTAAGGCTAGGGCTCCCCTAGCCTTCAGGCTAGGGCCCCCCTAGGCTTTAGGCTCCCCTAGGCTAAGGCTAGGGCTCCCCTAGGCTAAGGCTAGGGCTCCCCTAGCCTTCAGGCTAGGGCCCCCCTAGGCTTTAGACTCCCCTAGGCTAAGGCTAGGACTCCCCTAGGCTAAGGCTAGGGCTCCCCTAGCCTTCAGGCTAGGCCCCCCCTAGTCTTTAGGCTCCCCTAGGCTAAGGCTAGGGCTCCCCTAGGCTAAGGCTAGGGCTCCCCTAGCCTTCAGGCTAGGGCCCCCCTAGGCTTTAGGCTCCCCTAGGCTAAGGCTAGGGCTCCCCTAGGCTAAGGCTAGGGCTCCCCTAGCCTTCAGGCTAGGGCCCCCCTAGGCTTTAGGCTCCCCTAGGCTAAGGCTAGGGCTCCCCTAGGCTAAGGCTAGGGCTCCCCTAGCCTTCAGGCTAGGGCCCCCCTAGGCTTTAGGCTCCCCTAGGCTAAGGCTTGGGCTCCCCTAGGCTAAGGCTAGGGCTCCCCTAGCCTTCAGGCTAGGGCCCCCCTAGGCTTTAGGCTCCTCTAGGCTAAGGCTAGGGCTCCCCTAGGCTAAGGCTAGGGCTCCCCTAGCCTTCAGGCTAGGGCCCCCCTAGGCTTTAGGCTGCCCTAGGCTAAGGCTAGGGCTCCCCTAGGCTAAGGCTAGGGCTCCCCTAGCCTTCAGGCTAGGGCCCCCCTAGGCTTTAGGCTCCCCTAGGCTAAGGCTAGGGCTCCCCTAGGCTAAGGCTAGGGCTCCCCTAGCCTTCAGGCTAGGGCCCCCCTAGGCTTTAGGCTCCCCTAGGCTAAGGCTAGGGCTCCCCTAGGCTAAGGCTAGGGCTCCCCTAGCCTTCAGGCTAGGGCCCCCCTAGGCCTTAGGCTCCCCTAGGCTAAGGCTAGGGCTCCCCTAGGCTAAGGCTAGGGCTCCCCTAGCCTTCAGGCTAGGGCCCGCCTAGGCTTTAGGCTCCCCAAGGTAAGGCTAGGGCTCCCCTAGGCTAAGGCTAGGGCTCCCCTAGCCTTCAGGCTAGGGCCCCCCTAGGCTTTAGGCTCCCCTAGGCTAAGGCTAGGGCTCCCCTAGGCTAAGGCTAGGGCTCCCCTAGCCTTCAGGCTAGGGCCCCCCTAGGCTTTAGGCTCCCCTAGGCTAAGGCTAGGGCTCCCCTAGGCTAAGGCTAGGGCTCCCCTAGCCTTCAGGCTAGGGCCCCCCTAGGCTTTAGGCTCCCCTAGGCTAAGGCTAGGGCTCCCCTAGGCTAAGGCTAGGGCTCCCCTAGCCTTCAGGCTAGGGCCCCCCTAGGCTTTAGGCTCCCCTAGGCTAAGGCTAGGGCTCCCCTAGGCTAAGGCTAGGGCACCCCTAGCCTTCAGGCTAGGGCCCCCCTAGGCTTTAGGCTCCCCTAGGCTAAGGCTAGAGCTCCCCTAGGCTAAGGCTAGGGCTCCCCTAGCCTTCAGGCTAGGGCCCCCCTAGGCTTTAGGCTCCCCTAGGCTAAGGCTAGGGCTCCCCTAGGCTAAGGCTAGGGCTCCCCTAGCCTTCAGGCTAGGGCCCCCCTAGGCTTTAGGCTCCCCTAGGCTAAGGCTAGGGCTCCCCTAGGCTAAGGCTAGGGCTCCCCTAGCCTTCAGGCTAGGGCCCCCCTAGGCTTTAGGCTCCCCTAGGCTAAGGCTAGGGCTCCCCTAGGCTAAGGCTAGGGCTCCCCTAGCCTTCAGGCTAGGGCCCCCCTAGGCTTTAGGCTCCCCTAGGCTAAGGCTAGGGCTCCCCTAGGCTAAGGCTAGGGCTCCCCTAGCCTTCAGGCTAGGGCCCCCCTAGGCTTTAGGCTCCCCTAGGCTAAGGCTAGGGCTCCCCTAGGCTAAGGCTAGGGCTCCCCTAGCCTTCAGGCTAGGGCCCCCCTAGGCTTTAGGCTCCCCTAGGCTAAGGCTAGGGCTCCCCTAGGCTAAGGCTAGGGCTCCCCTAGCCTTCAGGCTAGGGCCCCCCTAGGCTTTAGGCTCCCCTAGGCTAAGGCTAGGGCTCCCCTAGGCTAAGGCTAGGGCTCCCCTAGGCTAAGGCTAGGGCTCCCCTAGCCTTCAGGCTAGGGC
This sequence comes from Tenrec ecaudatus, assembly GCF_050624435.1. Taxonomy (NCBI): domain Eukaryota; kingdom Metazoa; phylum Chordata; class Mammalia; order Afrosoricida; family Tenrecidae; genus Tenrec; species Tenrec ecaudatus. Next base: position 84,390 of record NW_027457776.1, read on the forward strand.
CCCCCTAGGCTTTAGGCTCCCCTAGGCTAAGGCTAGGGCTCCCCTAGGCTAAGGCTAGGGCTCCCCTAGCCTTCAGGCTAGGGCCCCCCTAGGCTTTAGGCTCCCCTAGGCTAAGGCTAGGGCTCCCCTAGGCTAAGGCTAGGGCTCCCCTAGCCTTCAGGCTAGGGCCCCCCTAGGCTTTAGGCTCCCCTAGGCTAAGGCTAGGGCTCCCCTAGGCTAAGGCTAGGGCTCCCCTAGCCTTCAAGCTAGGGCCCCCCTAGGCTTTAGGCTCCCCTAGGCTAAGGCTAGGGCTCCCCTAGGCTAAGGCTAGGGCTCCCCTAGCCTTCAGGCTAGGGCCCCCTAGGCTTTAGGCTCCCCCAGGCTAAGGCTAGGGCTCCCCTAGGCTAAGGCTAGGGCTCCCCTAGCCTTCAGGCTAGGGCCCCCTAGGCTTTAGGCTCCCCCAGGCTAAGGCTAGGGCTCCCCTAGGCTAAGGCTAGGGCTCCCCTAGCCTTCAGGCTAGGGCCCCCCTAGGCTTTAGGCTCCCCCAGGCTAAGGCTAGGGCTCCCCTAGGCTAAGGCTAGGGCTCCCCTAGCCTTCAGGCTAGGGCCCCCCTAGGCTTTAGGCTCCCCCAGGCTAAGGCTAGGGCTCCCCTAGGCTAAGGCTAGGGCTCCCCTAGCCTTCAGGCTAGGGCCCCCCTAGGCTTTAGGCTCCCCCAGGCTAAGGCTAGGGCTCCCCTAGGCTAAGGCTAGGGCTCCCCTAGCCTTCAGGCTAGGGCCCCCCTAGGCTTTAGGCTCCCCCAGGCTAAGGCTAGGGCTCCCCTAGGCTAAGGCCAGGGCTCCCCTAGCCTTCAGGCTAGGGCCCCCCTAGGCTTTAGGCTCCCCCACGCTAAGGCTAGGGCTCCCCTAGGCTAAGGCCAGGGCTCCCCTAGCCTTCAGGCTAGGGCCCCCCTAGGCTTTAGGCTCCCCCAGGCTAAGGCTAGGGCTCCCCTAGGCTAAGGCCAGGGCTCCCCTAGCCTTCAGGCTAGGGCCCCCCTAGGCTTTAGGCTCCCCCAGGCTAAGGCTAGGGCTCCCCTAGGCTAAGGCCAGGGCTCCCCTAGCCTTCAGGCTAGGGCCCCCCTAGGCTTTAGGCTCCCCCAGGCTAAGGCTAGGGCTCCCCTAGGCTAAGGCCAGGGCTCCCCTAGCCTTCAGGCTAGGGCCCCCCTAGGCTTTAGGCTCCCCCAGGCTAAGGCTAGGGCTCCCTAGGCTAAGGCCAGGGCTCCCCTAGCCTTCAGGCTAGGGCCCCCCTAGGCTTTAGGCTCCCCAGGCTAAGGCTAGGGCTCCCCTAGGCTAAGGCCAGGGCTCCCCTAGCCTTCAGGCTAGGGCCCCCCTAGGCTTTAGGCTCCCCCAGGCTAAGGCTAGGGCTCCCTAGGCTAAGGCCAGGGCTCCCCTAGCCTTCAGGCTAGGGCCCCCCTAGGCTTTAGGCTCCCCCAGGCTAAGGCTAGGGCTCCCCTAGGCTAAGGCCAGGGCTCCCCTAGCCTTCAGGCTAGGGCCCCCCTAGGCTTTAGGCTCCCCCAGGCTAAGGCTAGGGCTCCCCTAGGCTAAGGCCAGGGCTCCCCTAGCCTTCAGGCTAGGGCCCCCCTAGGCTTTAGGCTCCCCCAGGCTAAGGCTAGGGCTCCCCTAGGCTAAGGCCAGGGCTCCCCTAGCCTTCAGGCTAGGGCCCCCCTAGGCTTTAGGCTCCCCCAGGCTAAGGCTAGGGCTCCCCTAGGCTAAGGCCAGGGCTCCCCTAGCCTTCAGGCTAGGGCACCCCTAGGCTTTAGGCTCCCCCAGGCTAAGGCTAGGGCTCCCCTAGGCTAAGGCCAGGGCTCCCCTAGCCTTCAGGCTAGGGCCCCCCTAGGCTTTAGGCTCCCCCAGGCTAAGGCTAGGGCTCCCCTAGGCTAAGGCCAGGGCTCCCCTAGCCTTCAGGCTCGGGCCCCCCTAGGCTTTAGGCTCCCCCAGGCTAAGGCTAGGGCTCCCCTAGGCTAAGGCCAGGGCTCCCCTAGCCTTCAGGCTCGGGCCCCCCTAGGCTTTAGGCTCCCCCAGGCTAAGGCTAGGGCTCCCCTAGGCTAAGGCCAGGGCTCCCCTAGCCTTCAGGCTTGGCCCCCCTAGGCTTTAGGCTCCCCCAGGCTAAGGCTAGGGCTCCCCTAGGCTAAGGCCAGGGCTCCCCTAGCCTTCAGGCTCGGGCCCCCTAGGCTGTAGGCTCCCCCAGGCTAAGGCTAGGGCTCCCCTAGGCTAAGGCCAGGGCTCCCCTAGCCTTCAGGCTCGGGCCCCCCTAGGCTTTAGGCTCCCCCAGGCTAAGGCTAGGGCTCCCCTAGGCTAAGGCCAGGGCTCCCCTAGCCTTCAGGCTCGGGCCCCCCTAGGCTTTAGGCTCCCCCAGGCTAAGGCTAGGGCTCCCCTAGGCTAAGGCCAGGGCTCCCCTAGGCCTTCAGGCTCGGGCCCCCCTAGGCTTTAGGCTCCCCCAGGCTAAGGCTAGGGCTCCCCTAGGCTAAGGCCTGGGCTCCCCTAGCCTTCAGGCTCGGGCCCCCCTAGGCTTTAGGCTCCCCCAGGCTAAGGCTAGGGCTCCCCTAGGCTAAGGCCAGGGCTCCCCTAGCCTTCAGGCTAGGGCCCCCCTAGGCTTTAGGCTCCCCCAGGCTAAGGCTAGGGCTCCCCTAGGCTAAGGCCAGGGCTCCCCTAGCCTTCAGGCTAGGGCCCCCCTAGGCTTTAGGCTCCCCCAGGCTAAGGCTAGGGCTCCCCTAGGCTAAGGCCAGGGCTCCCCTAGCCTTCAGGCTAGGGCCCCCCTAGGCTTTAGCCTTCAGGCTAGGGCCCCCCTAGGCTTTAGGCTCCCCCAGGCTAAGGCTAGGGCTCCCCTAGGCCAAGGCCAGGGCTCCCCTAGCCTTCAGGCTAGGGCCCCCCTAGGCTTTAGGCTCCCCCAGGCTAAGGCTAGGGCTCCCCTAGCCTAAGGCCAGGGCTCCCCTAGCCTTCAGGCTAGGGCCCCCCTAGGCTTTAGGCTCCCCCAGGCTAAGGCTAGGGCTCCCCTAGGCTAAGGCCAGGGCTCCCCTAGCCTTCAGGCTAGGGCCCCCCTAGGCTTTAGGCTCCCCCAGGCTAAGGCTAGGGCTCCCCTAGGCTAAGGCCAGGGCTCCCCTAGCCTTCAGGCTAGGGCCCCCCTAGGCTTTAGGCTCCCCCAGGCTAAGGCTAGGGCTCCCCTAGGCTAAGGCCAGGGCTCCCCTAGCCTTCAGGCTAGGGCCCCCCTAGGCTTTAGGCTCCCCCAGGCTAAGGCTAGGGCTCCCCTAGGCTAAGGCCAGGGCTCCCCTAGCCTTCAGGCTAGGGCCCTTAGGCTTTAGGCTCCCCCAGGCTAAGGCTAGGGCTCCCCTAGGCTAAGGCCAGGGCTCCCCTAGCCTTCAGGCTAGGGCCCCCCTAGGCTTTAGGCTCCCCCAGGCTAAGGCTAGGGCTCCCCTAGGCTAAGGCCAGGGCTCCCCTAGCCTTCAGGCTAGGGCGCCCCTAGGCTTTAGGCTCCCCCAGGCTAAGGCTAGGGCTCCCCTAGGCTAAGGCCAGGGCTCCCCTAGCCTTCAGGCTAGGGCCCCCCTAGGCTTTAGGCTCCCCAGGCTAAGGATAGGGCTCCCCTAGGTTAAGGCCAGGGCTCCCCTAGCCTTCAGGCTAGGGCCCCCCTAGGCTTTAGGCTCCCCCAGGCTAAGGATAGGGCTCCCCTAGGCTAAGGCCAGGGCTCCACTAGCCTTCAGGCTAGGGCCCCCCTAGGCTTTAGGCTCCCCCAGGCTAAGGCTAGGGCTCCCCTAGGCTAAGGCCAGGGCTCCCCTAGCCTTCAGGCTAGGGCCCCCCTAGGCTTTAGGCTCCCCCAGGCTAAGGCTAGGGCTCCCCTAGGCTAAGGCCAGGGCTCCCCTAGCCTTCAGGCTAGGGCCCCCCTAGGCTTTAGGCTCCCCCAGGCTAAGGCTAGGGCTCCCCTAGGCTAAGGCCAGGGCTCCCCTAGCCTTCAGGCTAGGGCCCCCCTAGGCTTTAGGCTCCCCTAGGCTAAGGCCAGGGCTCCCCTAGCCTTCAGGCTAGGGCCCCCCTAGGCTTTAGGCTCCCCTAGGCTAAGGCCAGGGCTCCCCTAGCCTTCAGGCTAGGGCCCCCCTAGGCTTTAGGTTCCCCTAGGCTAAGGCCAGGGCTCCGCTAGCCTTCAGGCTAGGGCCCCCCTAGGCTTTAGGCTCCCCTAGGCTAAGGCTAGGGCTCCCCTAGCCTTCAGGCTAGGGCCCCCCTAGGCTTTAGGCTCCCCTAGGCTAAGGCTAGGGCTCCCCTAGCCTTCAGGCTAGGGCCCCCCTAGGCTTTAGGCTCCCCTAGGCTAA
>NW_027457777.1:0-2500 GCF_050624435.1 Tenrec ecaudatus
ACACACACACACTCCTCCAGCCCCTTCCCTATTCCTTGCCTCACTCCTGCCCCTACACACACAAACATACAAACACACACTCCTCAAGCACATTCACTATTCCCTGCCTCACTCTTACCCCTACAAACAAACACAACACACAAAAACATATACCCATCCTGAAGCTCTTTCCCTATACTGTGCGTCGTTCCTGACCTTACACACACAGACACACACACAGACACACAATCTTGATGCCCGTTTCCAATACCCTGCCTCATTCCTGTCCCTACACACACACACACACACACACACACTCCTGAAACTCCTTCCCTATGCCCTGCCTTACTCCTGCTCTTGCACACACACACACGAACACCCTGAAGCCCTTTCCCTATTCCCAGCCTCACTCCTGCTCTTACACAGAAACACACACGCGCACACATACACACACCTCTGATGACACTTCTCTATTCCCTACCTCACTCCTGTGCCTACACACACACACACACACACACACACACACACTCACTCCTGAAGCCCCTTCCCTATTCCCTGCCTCACTCATGCGCCTGCACACACACACACACAAACACATATACACACACTCCTGATACCCATTTCCTATTGGCTGCATCACTCCAGGCCCCCCTCGCACACACACACCCCTGATGTCCATTCTCTATTAGCTGCCTCACTCATGCAACTACACACACACAAAATTACACACACTCAGGCCCAAGCATCTTCTCTATTCCCTGCTTCTCTCTTGGCCCCAGAAATACACACACACACTCCTGAAGCCCGTACCCTATTCCCTGCCTTACTCCTGCCCCTCAACACGCACACACACACACACCCATACACACACACACACACACACTCCTGATGCCCATTCCCTATACCTGCCTCATTCCTGTCCCTACACACACACACACACACACTCACACCTGAAGTCCCTTCTCTAATCCCTTCCTCATTCTTTCCCTGCGCACACAAACACACGCAAAAAAACAAACACACGCACAATACCCATTCCCAAATCCCTGCATCACTCCTGCACACCCCACAATAGACTCAAGAAGCCACTTCCCTATTCCCTGCATCACTCCTGACACTACACACAAACACACACACACACACACACCTGAAGCATGTTCTCTATTCCCTGCCTCACTCTTGCCCCTACAAAATCACACATACACTTCTGAAGCCCAATGCCAATTTCCTACCTCACTCCAGTCCCTACACACACACACACACACACACACACACACAAACACACAGACACACACCCATTCCTGAAGCCCCTTCACTATTCCTTGCCTAACTCCTGCCACAAAACCCCCAACCACACACACACACACACACACACACACACACACACACTCCTGAAGCCACTTCCCTATTCCCTGCCTCACTCTTGTCCCTACACACACACACACAGACATACACACCCACACTCCTGAAGCACCTTCACTATTCCCTACCTCATTCCTACCCCTCAAAACAAACACAAACACACCCACACACATTCCTGAAGCGCCTTCACTATTCCCTGCCTCACTCCTACCCCTACAACCCCCCCCCACACACTCCAGAAACCCGCTCCCTAATCTCTGCCACACTCCTATCCCTACAAAAACACACACAGACACACACACACACGCCGGAAACCCCTTTACTATTCCCTGCCTCACTCCTGCTCCTACACACGCACACACGCACACACACACACACCCACTCCTGAAGCCCCTTCCCTGTCCCCTGCCTCACTTCTACCCCTACTAACACACACACTCCTGAAAACCCTTCCCTATTCCCTGCCTCACTCCTGCCCCTACACACACAAGCACACACACACTCCTGAAGCCCCTGCCCTATTCCTTGCCTCCCGCCCCTACACACAAACATACACACACTCCTGAAGCGCCTTCTCTAATCCCTGCCTCACACTTGCTCCTACACACACACTCCTGATGCACCTTCTGTATTCTCTGCCTTACTCTTACCCCTAAAAACAAGCACACACACACAATCACACACATACTCCTGATGACCCTTCCCTATTCTCTGCCTCACTTCACTTCTCTCTCTCTCTCTCTCTCTCTCTCTCTCTCTCTCTCTCTCTCTCTCTCCCTCTCTCTCACACTGTCTCTGTCTCTGTCTCTGTCTCTGTCTCTCGTGCCCCTTCCCCTTTCCTTTTTTCATTCTAGACACTACATGCACACACTCAAAAATTCCTGATGCCCCTTCCCTATTCCCTGCCTCACTCCTGCCCCTACACACACACACACGCCTGAAGCATCTTCTCTATTCGCTGCCTCACCTTTGCCCATACAAAAATACACAGACACTCCAGATGCCCATTGCCTATTCCCTGCCTCACTGCTGTTCCTACACACACACACACACACACACAAACACACACACACCTGAAGCCCATTCCCTATTCCCTGCATCACTCCTGCTCACACAACCACCAACACCCACACGCACACCCAACTGAAGCCCCTTCCCT
>NW_027457777.1:5000-17500 GCF_050624435.1 Tenrec ecaudatus
ACACACGCACACACACTCACACCTGAAGCCCCTTCCCTGTCCCCTGCCTCACTTCTACCCCTACTAACACACACACTCCTGAAGCCGCTTCTCTATTCCCTGCATCTCTCCTGCCCCTACACACACAAGAACACACATACTCCTGAAGCTCCTCCCTATTCCCTGCCTCACACCTCCTAAACACGCATATACACACTCCTGAAGCACCTACACTATTGCCTACCTCATTATTATGCCCCAAAACAAACACACACACACACACACACACACAATCCTGAAGCCCCTTCCCTATTCCCAGCCTCATTTCTACCCCTACAAACCCATGCACACACTCCTGAAGGCCTTCCCTATTCCTTGCCTCCTGCCCCTACACACAAACATATACACACTCCTGAAGCGCCTTCTCTAATCCCTGCCTCACACTTGCTCCTACACACACACTACTGATGCACCTTCACTATTCTCTGCCTCACTCCTACCCCTAAAAACAAACACACACACACACAATCACACACATACTCCTGATGACCCTTCCCTCTTCCCTTCCTCACTTCACTCCTCTCTCTCTCTCTCTCTCTCTCTCTCTCTCTCTCTCTCTCTCTCTGTCTCTGTCTCTGTCTCTCGTGCCCCTTCCCCTTTCCCTTTTTCATTCTAGACACTACATGCACACACTCAAAAATTCCTGATGCCCCTTCCCTATTCCCTGCCTCACTCCTGCCCCTACACACACACACACGCCTGAAGCATCTTCTCTATTCGCTGCCTCACCTTTGCCCATACAAAAATACACAGACACTCCAGATGCCCATTGCCTATTCCCTGCCTCACTGCTGTTCCTACACACACACACACACAAACACACACACACAAACAGACACACACACCTGAAGCCCATTCCCTATTCCCTGCATCACTCCTGCTCACACAACCACACACACCCACACGCACACACAACTGAAGCCCCTTCCCTATTCGCTGCCTCACTCCTGCTCCTACACACACACACGCACACAAACACACCCACACATATACACACACACTCCTGAAGCCCCTTCCATATTCCCTGCCTCACTACCGCCCCTAAGCACACAAACATACACACACAAACCCCTGACGCCTCTTCCCTATTCCCTGCCTCACTGCTTTTCCCACACACACACGCACACACACACACTCCTAAAGCACTTTCACTATTCCCTGCCTCACTCCTACCCCTACAAACAAACACACACACACACACTCCTCCAGCCCCTTCCCTATTCCTTGCCTCACTCCTGCCCCTACACACACAAACATACAAACACACACTCCTCAAGCACATTCACTATTCCCTGCCTCACTCTTACCCCTACAAACAAACACAACACACAAAAACATACACCCATCCTGAAGCTCTTTCCCTATACTGTGCGTCGTTCCTGACCTTACACACACAGACACACACACAGACACACAATCTTGATGCCCGTTTCCAATACCCTGCCTCATTCCTGTCCCTACACACACACACACACACACACACACACACACTCCTGAAACTCCTTCCCTATGCCCTGCCTTACTCCTGCTCTTGCACACACACACACGAACACCCTGAAGCCCTTTCCCTATTCCCAGCCTCACTCCTGCTCTTACACAGAAACACACACGCGCACACATACACACACCTCTGATGACACTTCTCTATTCCCTACCTCACTCCTGTGCCTACACACACACACACACACACACACACACTCACTCCTGAAGCCCCTTCCCTATTCCCTGCCTCACTCATGCGCCTGCACACACACACACACAAACACATATACACACACTCCTGATACCCATTTCCTATTGGCTGCATCACTCCAGGACCCCCTCCCACACACACACCCCTGATGTCCATTCTCTATTAGCTGCCTCACTCATGCAACTACACACACACAAAATTACACACACTCAGGCCCAAGCATCTTCTCTATTCCCTGCTTCTCTCTTGGCCCCAGAAATACACACACACACTCCTGAAGCCCGTACCCTATTCCCTGCCTTACTCCTGCCCCTCAACACGCACACACACACACACCCATACACACACACACACACACACACTCCTGATGCCCATTCCCTATACCTGCCTCATTCCTGTCCCTACACACACACACACACACACACACACTCACACCTGAAGTCCCTTCTCTAATCCCTTCCTCATTCTTTCCCTGCGCACACAAACACACGCAAAAAAAACAAACACACGCACAATACCCATTCCCAAATCCCTGCATCACTCCTGCACACCCCACAATAGACTCAAGAAGCCACTTCCCTATTCCCTGCATCACTCCTGACACTACACACAAACACACACACACACACACACCTGAAGCATGTTCTCTATTCCCTGCCTCACTCTTGCCCCTACAAAATCACACATACACTTCTGAAGCCCAATGCCAATTTCCTACCTCACTCCAGTCCCTACACACACACACACACACACACACACACAAACACACAGACACACACCCATTCCTGAAGCCCCTTCACTATTCCTTGCCTAACTCCTGCCACAAAACCCCCAACCACACACACACACACACACACACACACACACTCCTGAAGCCACTTCCCTATTCCCTGCCTCACTCTTGTCCCTACACACACACACACAGACATACACACCCACACTCCTGAAGCACCTTCACTATTCCCTACCTCATTCCTACCCCTCAAAACAAACACAAACACACCCACACACATTCCTGAAGCGCCTTCACTATTCCCTGCCTCACTCCTACCCCTACAACCCCCCCCACACACTCCAGAAACCCGCTCCCTAATCTCTGCCACACTCCTATCCCTACAAAAACACACACAGACACACACACACACACGCCGGAAACCCCTTTACTATTCCCTGCCTCACTCCTGCTCCTACACACGCACACACGCACACACACACACACACCCACTCCTGAAGCCCCTTCCCTGTCCCCTGCCTCACTTCTACCCCTACTAACACACACACTCCTGAAAACCCTTCCCTATTCCCTGCCTCACTCCTGCCCCTACACACACAAGCACACACACTCCTGAAGCCCCTGCCCTATTCCTTGCCTCCCGCCCCTACACACAAACATACACACACTCCTGAAGCGCCTTCTCTAATCCCTGCCTCACACTTGCTCCTACACACACACTCCTGATGCACCTTCTGTATTCTCTGCCTTACTCTTACCCCTAAAAACAAGCACACACACACAATCACACACATACTCCTGATGACCCTTCCCTATTCTCTGCCTCACTTCACTTCTCTCTCTCTCTCTCTCTCTCTCTCTCTCTCTCTCTCACTGTCTCTGTCTCTGTCTCTGTCTCTCGTGCCCCTTCCCCTTTCCTTTTTTCATTCTAGACACTACATGCACACACTCAAAAATTCCTGATGCCCCTTCCCTATTCCCTGCCTCACTCCTGCCCCTACAAACACACACACGCCTGAAGCATCTTCTCTATTCGCTGCCTCACCTTTGCCCATACAAAAATACACAGACACTCCAGATGCCCATTGCCTATTCCCTGCCTCACTGCTGTTCCTACACACACACACACACAAACACACACACACAAACAGACACACACACCTGAAGCCCATTCCCTATTCCCTGCATCACTCCTGCTCACACAACCACACACACCCACACGCACACACAACTGAAGCCCCTTCCCTATTCGCTGCCTCACTCCTGCTCCTACACACACACACGCACACAAACACACCCACACATATACACACACACTCCTGAAGCCCCTTCCATATTCCCTGCCTCACTACCGCCCCTAAGCACACAAACATACACACACAAACCCCTGACGCCTCTTCCCTATTCCCTGCCTCACTGCTTTTCCCACACACACACGCACACACACACTCCTAAAGCACTTTCACTATTCCCTGCCTCACTCCTACCCCTACAAACAAACACACACACACACACTCCTCCAGCCCCTTCCCTATTCCTTGCCTCACTCCTGCCCCTACACACACAAACATACAAACACACACTCCTCAAGCACATTCACTATTCCCTGCCTCACTCTTACCCCTACAAACAAACACAACACACAAAAACATACACCCATCCTGAAGCTCTTTCCCTATACTGTGCGTCGTTCCTGACCTTACACACACAGACACACACACAGACACACAATCTTGATGCCCGTTTCCAATACCCTGCCTCATTCCTGTCCCTACACACACACACACACACACACACACACACTCCTGAAACTCCTTCCCTATGCCCTGCCTTACTCCTGCTCTTGCACACACACACACGAACACCCTGAAGCCCTTTCCCTATTCCCAGCCTCACTCCTGTCCCTATACACACACACACACAAACACACACACACGCGCCTGAAGCCCTTCCCTATTCCCTGCCTCACTCCAGCCCCTACACACACACACATACACGCTCCTGAAGCACCTTCCCTATTCCCTGCCTCACTCTTGCCACTAAAACACACACAAACACCCAACACACACACACCCCACACACACCCCTGAAGCCCATTCCCTATTCCCTGCTCCTCTCCAACCCCTACACACACACACACACACACACACACTCCTGATACCCATCCCCTATTCGTTGCCTCACTCAGGTCACTTCATACACACGTACACACACACAATCCTGATGGCCCTGCCCTATTCCCTGCCTCACTTCAGATCTATCTCTCTCTCTCTCTCTCACTCTCTCTCTCTCTCCCTCTTCTCTCTCTGTCTCACTCACTCCATGCCCCTTCCCTATTCCCTGGCTCACTCTTGCCACTACACACACATACCTGTAACGTCTTCTCTATTCCCTCACTCACACTTGCCTCTGTACACACACACACACACACACACACACTTCTGATGCCCATTTCCTATTTGCTGCAACAATCCAGGCCCCCCTCCCACACACACCCCTGATGTCCATTCTCTATTAGCTGCCTCACTCATGCCACTACACACACACAAAAATCCACACACTCAGGCCCAAGCAACTTCTCTATTCCCTGCCTCTCCCTTGCCTCTACAAATATACACACACACTCCTGAAGCCCCTTCCCTATTCCCAGCCTCACTCCTGCTCTTACACAGAAACACACACGCGCACACATACACACACCTCTGATGACACTTCTCTATTCCCTGCCTCACTCCTGTGCCTACACACACACCCCCCACACACACACACACTCCTGAAGCCCCTTCCCTATTCCCTGCCTCACTCCTGCGCCTGCACACACACACACACACACACACACACAAACACATATACACACACTCCTGATGCCCATTTCCTATTTGCTGCATTACTCCAGGCCCCCTCCCACACACACACCCCTGATGTCCATTCTCTATTAGCTGCCTCACTCATGCAACTACACACACACACAAATACACACACTCAGGCCCAAGCATCTTCTCTATTTCCTGCTTCTCCCTTGGCCCCAGAAATATACACACACACTTTGAAGCCCGTACCCTATTCCCTGCCTTACTCCTGCCCCTCAACACGCACACACACACACCCATACACACACACTCCTGATGCCCATTCCCTATTCCTGCCTCATTCCTGTCACTACACACACACACACACACACACACACACACACTCACACCTGAAGTCCCTTCTCTAATCCCTTCCTCATTCTTTCCCTGCGCACACAAACACACACACAAAAAACAAACGCACGCACAATACCCATTCCCAAATCCCTGCATCACTCCTGCACCCACATACACGCTGCTGAATCCCCTTCCCTATTCCCTACCTCACTACTGCCACTACACAAACACACACACACACACACACACACACCTGAAGCATGTTCTCTATTCCCTGCCTCACTCTTGCCCCTACAAAATCACACATACACTTCTGAAGCCCAATGCCAATTTCCTATCTCACTCCAGTCCCTACACACACACACACACACACACAAACACACACACACCCATTCCTGAAGCCCCTTCACTATTCCTTGCCAAACTCCTGCCACAAAACCCCCACCCACTACACACACATACACACACACTCCTGATGCCCATTCCCTATTTCTTGCCTCATTCCTGTCCCTACACTCACACACACACACACACACACACACACTCCTGATGCCCATTCCATATTCCCTGGCTCTGTCCTCTCCCTACACACACACACACACACACACACACACACACACACCCCACACACACACTCACACACTTACACATGAAGTCCCTTCTCTAATCCCTTCCTCATTACTTAACCTGCGCGCGCACGCACACACAAACACACACACAGTACACATTCCCAATTCCCTGCATCACTCCTGCACCCACTCCAAAAGATTCAAGAAGCCCATTCCCTATTCCCTGCACCCACATGCACGCTCCTGAAGCCCCTTCCCTAATCTTTGCCTCACTCCTGCCACTACACACAAACACACACAGACACACACACACACCTGAAGCGTGTTCTCCATTCCCTGCCTCACTCTTGCCCCTACAAAAACACACATACACTTCTGAAGCCCAATGCCAATTTCCTACCTCACTCCAGTCCCTACAAACACACACAACACAGAAACACACCCATTCCTGAAGCCCCTTCACTATTCCTTGCCTAACTCCTGCCACAAAACCCCCAACCACACACACACACACACACACACTTCTGAAGCCACTTCCCTATTCCCTGCCTCACTCTTGTCCCTACACACACACACAGACATACACACCCACACTCTTGAAGCACCTTCACTATTCCCTACCTCACTCCTACCCCTCAAAACAAACACAAACACGCCCACACACACTCCTGAAGCGCCTTCACTATTCCCTGCCTCACTCCTACCCCTACAAACCCCCCCACACACTCCTGAAACCCCCTCCCTAACACCTGCCACACTCCTATCTCTACAAAAACACACACAGACACACACACACACGCCTGACACCCCTTTACTATTCCCTGCCTCCTGCTCCTACACACGCACACACACGCACACACACTCACACCTGAAGCCCCTTCCCTGTCCCCTGCCTCACTTCTACCCCTACTAACACACACACTCCTGAAGCCGCTTCTCTATTCCCTGCATCTCTCCTGCCCCTACACACACAAGAACACACATACTCCTGAAGCTCCTCCCTATTCCCTGCCTCACACCTCCTAAACACGCATATACACACTCCTGAAGCACCTACACTATTGCCTACCTCATTATTATGCCCCAAAACAAACACACACACACACACACACACACAATCCTGAAGCCCCTTCCCTATTCCCAGCCTCATTTCTACCCCTACAAACCCATGCACACACTCCTGAAGGCCTTCCCTATTCCTTGCCTCCTGCCCCTACACACAAACATATACACACTCCTGAAGCGCCTTCTCTAATCCCTGCCTCACACTTGCTCCTACACACACACTACTGATGCACCTTCACTATTCTCTGCCTCACTCCTACCCCTAAAAACAAACACACACACACACAATCACACACATACTCCTGATGACCCTTCCCTCTTCCCTTCCTCACTTCACTCCTCTCTCTCTCTCTCTCTCTCTCTCTCTCTCTCTCTCTCTGTCTCTGTCTCTGTCTCTCGTGCCCCTTCCCCTTTCCCTTTTTCATTCTAGACACTACATGCACACACTCAAAAATTCCTGATGCCCCTTCCCTATTCCCTGCCTCACTCCTGCCCCTACACACACACACACGCCTGAAGCATCTTCTCTATTCGCTGCCTCACCTTTGCCCATACAAAAATACACAGACACTCCAGATGCCCATTGCCTATTCCCTGCCTCACTGCTGTTCCTACACACACACACACACAAACACACACACACAAACAGACACACACACCTGAAGCCCATTCCCTATTCCCTGCATCACTCCTGCTCACACAACCACACACACCCACACGCACACACAACTGAAGCCCCTTCCCTATTCGCTGCCTCACTCCTGCTCCTACACACACACACGCACACAAACACACCCACACATATACACACACACTCCTGAAGCCCCTTCCATATTCCCTGCCTCACTACCGCCCCTAAGCACACAAACATACACACACAAACCCCTGACGCCTCTTCCCTATTCCCTGCCTCACTGCTTTTCCCACACACACACGCACACACACACACTCCTAAAGCACTTTCACTATTCCCTGCCTCACTCCTACCCCTACAAACAAACACACACACACACACTCCTCCAGCCCCTTCCCTATTCCTTGCCTCACTCCTGCCCCTACACACACAAACATACAAACACACACTCCTCAAGCACATTCACTATTCCCTGCCTCACTCTTACCCCTACAAACAAACACAACACACAAAAACATACACCCATCCTGAAGCTCTTTCCCTATACTGTGCGTCGTTCCTGACCTTACACACACAGACACACACACAGACACACAATCTTGATGCCCGTTTCCAATACCCTGCCTCATTCCTGTCCCTACACACACACACACACACACACACACACACACTCCTGAAACTCCTTCCCTATGCCCTGCCTTACTCCTGCTCTTGCACACACACACACGAACACCCTGAAGCCCTTTCCCTATTCCCAGCCTCACTCCTGCTCTTACACAGAAACACACACGCGCACACATACACACACCTCTGATGACACTTCTCTATTCCCTACCTCACTCCTGTGCCTACACACACACACACACACACACACACACACTCACTCCTGAAGCCCCTTCCCTATTCCCTGCCTCACTCATGCGCCTGCACACACACACACACAAACACATATACACACACTCCTGATACCCATTTCCTATTGGCTGCATCACTCCAGGACCCCCTCCCACACACACACCCCTGATGTCCATTCTCTATTAGCTGCCTCACTCATGCAACTACACACACACAAAATTACACACACTCAGGCCCAAGCATCTTCTCTATTCCCTGCTTCTCTCTTGGCCCCAGAAATACACACACACACTCCTGAAGCCCGTACCCTATTCCCTGCCTTACTCCTGCCCCTCAACACGCACACACACACACACCCATACACACACACACACACACACACTCCTGATGCCCATTCCCTATACCTGCCTCATTCCTGTCCCTACACACACACACACACACACACACACTCACACCTGAAGTCCCTTCTCTAATCCCTTCCTCATTCTTTCCCTGCGCACACAAACACACGCAAAAAAAACAAACACACGCACAATACCCATTCCCAAATCCCTGCATCACTCCTGCACACCCCACAATAGACTCAAGAAGCCACTTCCCTATTCCCTGCATCACTCCTGACACTACACACAAACACACACACACACACACACCTGAAGCATGTTCTCTATTCCCTGCCTCACTCTTGCCCCTACAAAATCACACATACACTTCTGAAGCCCAATGCCAATTTCCTACCTCACTCCAGTCCCTACACACACACACACACACACACACACACAAACACACAGACACACACCCATTCCTGAAGCCCCTTCACTATTCCTTGCCTAACTCCTGCCACAAAACCCCCAACCACACACACACACACACACACACACACACACACTCCTGAAGCCACTTCCCTATTCCCTGCCTCACTCTTGTCCCTACACACACACACACAGACATACACACCCACACTCCTGAAGCACCTTCACTATTCCCTACCTCATTCCTACCCCTCAAAACAAACACAAACACACCCACACACATTCCTGAAGCGCCTTCACTATTCCCTGCCTCACTCCTACCCCTACAACCCCCCCCACACACTCCAGAAACCCGCTCCCTAATCTCTGCCACACTCCTATCCCTACAAAAACACACACAGACACACACACACACGCCGGAAACCCCTTTACTATTCCCTGCCTCACTCCTGCTCCTACACACGCACACACGCACACACACACACACACCCACTCCTGAAGCCCCTTCCCTGTCCCCTGCCTCACTTCTACCCCTACTAACACACACACTCCTGAAAACCCTTCCCTATTCCCTGCCTCACTCCTGCCCCTACACACACAAGCACACACACTCCTGAAGCCCCTGCCCTATTCCTTGCCTCCCGCCCCTACACACAAACATACACACACTCCTGAAGCGCCTTCTCTAATCCCTGCCTCACACTTGCTCCTACACACACACTCCTGATGCACCTTCTGTATTCTCTGCCTTACTCTTACCCCTAAAAACAAGCACACACACACAATCACACACATACTCCTGATGACCCTTCCCTATTCTCTGCCTCACTTCACTTCTCTCTCTCTCTCTCTCTCTCTCTCTCTCTCTCTCTCTCACTGTCTCTGTCTCTGTCTCTGTCTCTCGTGCCCCTTCCCCTTTCCTTTTTTCATTCTAGACACTACATGCACACACTCAAAAATTCCTGATGCCCCTTCCCTATTCCCTGCCTCACTCCTGCCCCTACAAACACACACACGCCTGAAGCATCTTCTCTATTCGCTGCCTCACCTTTGCCCATACAAAAATACACAGACACTCCAGATGCCCATTGCCTATTCCCTGCCTCACTGCTGTTCCTACACACACACACACACAAACACACACACACAAACAGACACACACACCTGAAGCCCATTCCCTATTCCCTGCATCACTCCTGCTCACACAACCACACACACCCACACGCACACACAACTGAAGCCCCTTCCCTATTCGCTGCCTCACTCCTGCTCCTACACACACACACGCACACAAACACACCCACACATATACACACACACTCCTGAAGCCCCTTCCATATTCCCTGCCTCACTACCGCCCCTAAGCACACAAACATACACACACAAACCCCTGACGCCTCTTCCCTATTCCCTGCCTCACTGCTTTTCCCACACACACACGCACACACACACACTCCTAAAGCACTTTCACTATTCCCTGCCTCACTCCTACCCCTACAAACAAACACACACACACACACTCCTCCAGCCCCTTCCCTATTCCTTGCCTCACTCCTGCCCCTACACACACAAACATACAAACACACACTCCTCAAGCACATTCACTATTCCCTGCCTCACTCTTACCCCTACAAACAAACACAACACACAAAAACATACACCCATCCTGAAGCTCTTTCCCTATACTGTGCGTCGTTCCTGACCTTACACACACAGACACACACACAGACACACAATCTTGATGCCCGTTTCCAATACCCTGCCTCATTCCTGTCCCTACACACACACACACACACACACACACACACTCCTGAAACTCCTTCCCTATGCCCTGCCTTACTCCTGCTCTTGCACACACACACACGAACACCCTGAAGCCCTTTCCCTATTCCCAGCCTCACTCCTGTCCCTATACACACACACACACAAACACACACACACGCGCCTGAAGCCCTTCCCTATTCCCTGCCTCACTCCAGCCCCTACACACACACACATACACGCTCCTGAAGCACCTTCCCTATTCCCTGCCTCACTCTTGCCACTAAAACACACACAAACACCCAAGACACACACACCCCACACACACCCCTGAAGCCCATTCCCTATTCCCTGCTCCTCTCCAACCCCTACACACACACACACACACACACACACTCCTGATACCCATCCCCTATTCGTTGCCTCACTCAGGTCACTTCATACACACGTACACACACACAATCCTGATGGCCCTGCCCTATTCCCTGCCTCACTTCAGATCTATCTCTCTCTCTCTCTCTCACTCTCTCTCTCTCTCCCTCTTCTCTCTCTGTCTCACTCACTCCATGCCCCTTCCCTATTCCCTGGCTCACTCTTGCCACTACACACACATACCTGTAACGTCTTCTCTATTCCCTCACTCACACTTGCCTCTGTACACACACACACACACACACACACACTTCTGATGCCCATTTCCTATTTGCTGCAACAATCCAGGCCCCCCTCCCACACACACCCCTGATGTCCATTCTCTATTAGCTGCCTCACTCATGCCACTACACACACACAAAAATCCACACACTCAGGCCCAAGCAACTTCTCTATTCCCTGCCTCTCCCTTGCCTCTACAAATATACACACACACTCCTGAAGCCCCTTCCCTATTCCCAGCCTCACTCCTGCTCTTACACAGAAACACACACGCGCACACATACACACACCTCTGATGACACTTCTCTATTCCCTGCCTCACTCCTGTGCCTACACACACACCCCCCACACACACACACACTCCTGAAGCCCCTTCCCTATTCCCTGCCTCACTCCTGCGCCTGCACACACACACACACACACACACAAACACATATACACACACTCCTGATGCCCATTTCCTATTTGCTGCATTACTCCAGGCCCCCTCCCACACACACACCCCTGATGTCCATTCTCTATTAGCTGCCTCACTCATGCAACTACACACACACACAAATACACACACTCAGGCCCAAGCATCTTCTCTATTTCCTGCT
>NW_027457777.1:25000-35000 GCF_050624435.1 Tenrec ecaudatus
ACTTCTGAAGCCACTTCCCTATTCCCTGCCTCACTCTTGTCCCTACACACACACACAGACATACACACCCACACTCCTGAAGCAACTTCACTATTCCCTACCTCACTCCTACCCCTCAAAACAAACACAAACACGCCCACACACACTCCTGAAGCGCCTTCACTATTCTCTGCCTCACTCCTACCCCTACAAACCCCCCCACACACTCCTGAAACCCCCTCCCTAACACCTGCCACACTCCTATCTCTACAAAAACACACACAGACACACACACACACATGCCTGACACCCCTTTACTATTCCCTGCCTCACTCCTGCTCCTACACATGCACACACGCACACACACACACACACACTCACACCTGAAGCCCCTTCCCTGTCCCCTGCCTCCCTTCTACCCCTACTAACACACACACTCCTGAAGCCCCTTCTCTATTCCCTGCATCACTCCTGCCCTACACACACAAGAACACACATACTCCTGAAGCTCCTCCCTATTCCCTGCCTCACACCTCCTAAACACGCATATACACACTCCTGAAGCACCTACACTATTGCCTACCTCATTATTATGCCCCAAAACAAACACACACACACACAATCCTGAAGCCCCTTCCCTATTCCCAGCCTCATTTCTACCCCTACAAACACATGCACACACTCCTGAAGGCCTTCCCTATTCCTTGCCTCCTGCCCCTACACACAAACATATACACACTCCTGAAGCGCCTTCTCTAATCCCTGCCTCACACTTGCTCCTACACACACACTACTGATGCACCTTCACTATTCTCTGCCTCACTCCTACCCCTAAAAACAAACACACACACACACACAATCACACACATACTCCTGATGACCCTTCCCTCTTCCCTTCCTCACTTCACTCCTCTCTCTCTCTCTCTCTCTCTGTCTCTGTCTCTGTCTCTCGTGCCCCTTCCCCTTTCCCTTTTTCATTCTAGACACTACATGCACACACTCAAAAATTCCTGATGCCCCTTCCCTATTCCCTGCCTCACTCCTGCCCCTACAAACACACACACGCCTGAAGCATCTTCTCTATTCGCTGCCTCATCTTTGCCCATACAAAAATACACAGACACTCCAGATGCCCATTGCCTATTCCCTGCCTCACTGCTGTTCCTACACACACACACACGCACACACAAACACACACACACACACAGACACACACTCCTGATGCCCATTCCCTCTTCTCTGGCTCTCTCCTGTCCCTACATACACACACTCAGACAAACACAATCACTCCTGATTCCCCTTCCCTAATCCCTGCCTCACTCCTTTCCTTGCACACACACACACACACACACACACACACACACACACACACACACACATGGATCTCTTTCAAGAATACACCACATGCTGGGGCACAAGTCCAGCCTCAGTAAATCTAAACACATAGATATTATCCAGACATAATTCTTAGATCACTATGCCATAAAGCTGGAGATTAATAAAAGGATGTCCCAAAGAGCAAGGGCAACCAATTGGAGAATGAACAACGTTCTCCTGTGACATGAATGGGTACACGCCTAGATCAGAGAGTATATAAGTAAGTTTCTAGAAACTAATGAGAACGAGAATACAGTGTATCAAAACTTATTGGACCCTGTAAAGGCAATTATCCGAGGTAGCTGGATATCATTGAATACATACATGAAAATGAAGCAAGGCGTATGACAGATACGTTAACACAAAACCTCCAAGAACTAAACAGAGTCAGCAGAACAACCCCTCCATTAGCAAGAGAAAAAAAATAATAAAAATAAGGGCAGAGGTAAACCAGGGGGAAGACAAGAGGTCAATGCAAAAGATAAATGCAACTAAAATCTTGTTTTATGAAAGAATTAACAAAATTGAGAGTTCTCTGGAAAAGCTTAGCAAAGATAGAAAGGAGCAAACATTAATAGCCAGGATGAGGGATGAATCAGGGGCAATAACAACAGACCCCAAGGAGATTAAAAACATAATCCCAAAGTACTATGAAGGTCTGTATTCTAATGAATTCAGAAACTTGGAAGACATGGATAAATATTTGGAAAAACAGTCTCTCCCTAAATGACCTCAGATAGAGATCTAAATATAAATTATATCTAAATATAAATTATATCTAAATATAAATTAATAAACACGGGAAATCTTGAAGATATACATATGAACAAATCACTGACTTGTGTATACCTAATTGTGTAAATGAAATCATAAGTATAGACAAACAAATAAATTTATGAATATGAATAAACTATAAACAATGATATACCTAAACATGCAATTAGTAATGCTAATATGTAAGTGTATACAAGGCCTATAAATCAATACATGAATATAGAAGCAAAAATAAGTAAATATAATAAAATATGGAGATAGATTAAGGACTATTATGGAAATCTAGGGGAATCTATAAACATGTCTAGATAATTAATACATGTAGAAAAACTTATAAATATTGATGTATAAATAGATATAATATGAAATATAAATAGATAGTTACATGCATATGTGTGTGATTATACACACACACACACACACATATATATATATACACATATCTGGGGATATTTATGAAAGACAGGCCAGAATTCCGGGGACTCATTTCTCTGAGAGATATTTTAAGCAGGCACTGTCCCACTGGCCTGATATCCGGGGTCTTATTTCTCTGAGACAGTTCACACAGGCGGCATCTTACAGGACGGACAACCGCGAACTTATTTCTGAGAAATAGTTCACGTCGGCGTAGGTGTACAGCTGGATAACCGGTGACTCATTTCTCTGAGCGCGATCACACAGGCGCGGTGGCACAAGACGGATAACCGCGGACTGACTTTTGAGCTCTAGTTCACGCAGGCGCAGTCCTACAGACCGCAATCCCGGGGACTATTTCTCTGGGACATAATTCACGCAGGCGTAGGTTGACAGGCCGGATATCGGGAGACATATCCCAGAGATCGTTCACGCAAGCGCAGCTGCACAGGGCAGATAACCGCGCACTTATTTCTCAGCCCTAGTTCACGCAGGCGCAGTCCGATGGGCCGCAATTCCGGGGACTATTACTCTGGGATATAATTGACGCAGGCGTAGGTTTACAGGCCGGATATCCGGGGACGCATAGCTCCGAGCTTTCACGCAGGCGCAGTGGCACAAGGCGGATAACCGCGCACTTATTTCTCAGCCCTAGTTCACGCAGGCGCAGTCCTACAGGCCGCGTTTCCCGGGACTATTTTCTGGGACATAATTCACGCAGGCGTAGGTGTACTGGCCGGATATCCGGAGACTCATTTCTCAGCTGGTTCACGCATGCGTATTGTCACAGGACGGATAACCGCGCACTTATTTCTCAGCCCTAGTTCACGCAGGCGCAGTCCTACGGGCCGCAATTCCGGGGACTATTTCTCTGGGACATAGTTCATGCAGGCGTAGGTGTACAGGCCGGATATCTGGGCACTCATTTCTCTCAGCTCGTTCACGCAGGCGCAGTGGTACAGGACGGATAACCGCGCACTTATTTCTCAGTCCTAGTTCACGCAGGCGCAGTCCTACTGGCCGAATTTCCGGGAACTATTTCTCTGGGACATAGTTCACGCAGGCGCAGTGGCACAGAATGGATAACCGCGGATTTTTCCCTGAGACCTACTTCACACAGGCGCAGTCTTATGGGACGGATAACCGCGGACATATTTCTGAGACATTGTTCACCCAGGTGCAGTCCTACAGGCGGGATATCCGGGGGCTTCTTTCCCTGAGCCATAGTTCGCGAAGTCCGTCTCTCATCTAAGCGCCCCGCACCCCCTCTTCGGTCCACCACTGACTTCAGAACTGTGCCCTGGTGAGTTCAGGATAGTTGGCTGCCCGATGGTTGATACCTTTTCGTGCGATTTTCATCTCTATGGTTGGCATCTGACTCCCTATTCCCTGCCTCACTCCAGCCCCTAAACACACACACACACAAGCTCCTGAAGCCACTTTCCTATTCCCTGCCTCACTCCTGTCCCTACACACACAAACACACACACAATTCCCATTCACAATCCCCTGCCTCACTCCTGCACACTCCCAATAGACTCAATAAGCCCCTTCCCTATTCTCTGCCTCACGCTTGTACCCAACACAAGCTCCTGAAGCCCCTTCCCTATTCCCTGCCTCACTCCAGCCCCTACACACACACACACACACACACACACACACACACACACACACGCTCCTGAAGCCCCTTCCCTATTCCCTGCCTCACTCCTGTCCCTATACACACACACACACAAACACACACACACGCGCCTGAAGCCCTTCCCTATTCCCTGCCTCACTCCAGCCCCTACACACACACACATACACGCTCCTGAAGCACCTTCCCTATTCCCTGCCTCACTCTTGCCACTAAAACACACACAAACACCCAACACACACACACCCCACACACACCCCTGAAGCCCATTCCCTATTCCCTGCTCCTCTCCAACCCCTACACACACACACACACACACACACACACTCCTGATACCCATCCCCTATTCGTTGCCTCACTCAGGTCACTTCATACACACGTACACACACACAATCCTGATGGCCCTGCCCTATTCCCTGCCTCACTTCAGATCTATCTCTCTCTCTCTCTCACACACTCTCTCTCTCTCCCTCTTCTCTCTCTGTCTCACTCACTCCATGCCCCTTCCCTATTCCCTGGCTCACTCTTGCCACTACACACACATACCTGTAACGTCTTCTCTATTCCCTCACTCACACTTGCCTCTGTACACACACACACACACACACACACACACACACACTTCTGATGCCCATTTCCTATTTGCTGCATCAATCCAGGCCCCCCTTCCACACACACCCCTGATGTCCATTCTCTATTAGCTGCCTCACTCATGCCACTACACACACACAAAAATCCACACACTCAGGCCCAAGCAACTTCTCTATTCCCTGCCTCTCCCTTGCCTCTACAAATATACACACACACTCCTGAAGCCCCTTCCCTATTCCCAGCCTCACTCCTGCTCTTACACAGAAACACACACGCGCACACATACACACACCTCTGATGACACTTCTCTATTCCCTGCCTCACTCCTGTGCCTACACACACACACACCCCCACACACACACACTCCTGAAGCCCCTTCCCTATTCCCTGCCTCACTCCTGCGCCTGCACACACACACACACACACACAAACACATATACATACACTCCTGATGCCCATTTCCTATTTGCTGCATCACTCCAGGCCCCCCTCCCACACACACACCCCTGATGTCCATTCTCTATTAGCTGCCTCACTCATGCAACTACACACACACAAAAATACACACACTCAGGCCCAAGCATCTTCTCTATTTCCTGCTTCTCCCTTGGCCCCAGAAATATACACACACACTTTGAAGCCCGTACCCTATTCCCTGCCTTACTCCTGCCCCTCAACACGCACACACACACACCCATACACACACACTCCTGATGCCCATTCCCAATTCCTGCCTCATTCCTGTCACTACACACACACACACACACACACACACACTCACACCTGAAGTCCCTTCTCTAATCCCTTCCTCATTCTTTCCCTGGGCACACAAACACACACACAAAAAACAAACGCACGCACAATACCCATTCCCAAATCCCTGCATCACTCCTGCACCCATATACACGCTGCTGAAACCGCTTCCCTATTCCTTACCTCACTACTGCCAATACACACAAACACACACACACACACACACACACGCCTGAAGCATGTTCTCTATTCCCTGCCTCACTCTTGTCCCTACAAAATCACACATACACTTCTGAAGCCCAATGCCAATTTCCTACCTCACTCCAGTCCCTACACACACACACACACACACACACACACTCATACACATAGACACACACATTCCTGAAGCCCCTTCACTATTCCTTGCCTCACTCCTTCTCCTATACACGCACACGCACACATACACTCCTGAAGCCCCTTCCCTATTCCTTGCCTCCTGCCCCTACACACAAACATACACACACTCCCGAAGTGCCTTCTCTAATCCCTGCCTCACACTTGCTCCTACACACACACTCCTGATGCACCTTCACTATTCTCTGCCTCACTCCTACCCCTAAAAACAAACAGACACAAACAATCTCACACATACTCCTGATGACCCTTCCCTATTCCCTGCCTCACTTCACTCCTTTCTCTCTCTCTCTCTCTCTCTCTCTCTCTCTCTCTCTCTCTCTCTCTCTCTCTCTCTCTCTCTGTCTCTGGGGCCCCTTCCCCTTTCCCTTTTTCATTGTAGACACTACATGCACACACTCAAGATTCCTGATGCCCCTTCCCTATTCCCTGCCTCACTCCTGCCCCTACACACACACACACGCCTGAAGCATCTTCTCTATTCGCTGCCTCACCTTTGCCCATACAAAAATACACAGACACTCCGGATGCCCATTGCCTATTCCCTGCCTCACTGCTGTTCCTACAAACACACACACACACAAACACACACACACACAAACAGACACACACACCTGAAGCCCATTCCCTATTCCGTGCATCACTCCTGCTCACACAACCACACACACCCACACGCACACACAACTGAAGCCCCTTCCCTATTCATTGCCTCACTCCTGCTCCTACACACACACGCACACACACACACGTATACACACACACTCCTGAAGCCCCTTCCCTATTCCCTGCCTCACTCCAGCCCCTACACACACACACACACACACGCTCCTGAAGCCCCTTCCCTATTCCCTGCCTCACTCCTGTCCCTATACACACACACACACAAACACACACACACGCGCCTGAAGCCCTTCCCTATTCCCTGCCTCACTCCAGCCCCTACACACACACACATACACGCTCCTGAAGCACCTTCCCTATTCCCTGCCTCACTCTTGCCACTAAAACACACACAAACACCCAACACACACACACCCCACACACACCCCTGAAGCCCATTCCCTATTCCCTGCTCCTCTCCAACCCCTACACACACACACACACACACACACACACACTCCTGATACCCATCCCCTATTCGTTGCCTCACTCAGGTCACTTCATACACACGTACACACACACAATCCTGATGGCCCTGCCCTATTCCCTGCCTCACTTCAGATCTATCTCTCTCTCTCTCTCACACTCTCTCTCTCTCTCCCTCTTCTCTCTCTGTCTCACTCACTCCATGCCCCTTCCCTATTCCCTGGCTCACTCTTGCCACTACACACACATACCTGTAACGTCTTCTCTATTCCCTCACTCACACTTGCCTCTGTACACACACACACACACACACACACACTTCTGATGCCCATTTCCTATTTGCTGCAACAATCCAGGCCCCCCTCCCACACACACCCCTGATGTCCATTCTCTATTAGCTGCCTCACTCATGCCACTACACACACACAAAAATCCACACACTCAGGCCCAAGCAACTTCTCTATTCCCTGCCTCTCCCTTGCCTCTACAAATATACACACACACTCCTGAAGCCCCTTCCCTATTCCCAGCCTCACTCCTGCTCTTACACAGAAACACACACGCGCACACATACACACACCTCTGATGACACTTCTCTATTCCCTGCCTCACTCCTGTGCCTACACCCCCCCCCCACACACACACTCCTGAAGCCCCTTCCCTATTCCCTGCCTCACTCCTGCGCCTGCACACACACACACACACACACAAACACATATACACACACTCCTGATGCCCATTTCCTATTTGCTGCATCACTCCAGGCCCCCCTCCCACACACACACCCCTGATGTCCATTCTCTATTAGCTGCCTCACTCATGCAACTACACACACACAAAAATACACACACTCAGGCCCAAGCATCTTCTCTATTTCCTGCTTCTCCCTTGGCCCCAGAAATATACACACACACTTTGAAGCCCGTACCCTATTCCCTGCCTTACTCCTGCCCCTCAACACGCACACACACACACCCATACACACACACTCCTGATGCCCATTCCCTATTCCTGCCTCATTCCTGTCACTACACACACACACACACACACACACACACACACTCACACCTGAAGTCCCTTCTCTAATCCCTTCCTCATTCTTTCCCTGCGCACACAAACACACACACAAAAAACAAACGCACGCACAATACCCATTCCCAAATCCCTGCATCACTCCTGCACCCACATACACGCTGCTGAAGCCCCTTCCCTATTCCTTACCTCACTACTGCCAATACACACAAACACACACACACACAAACAAGCCTGAAGCATGTTCTCTATTCCCTGCCTCACTCTTGTCCCTACAAAATCACACATACACTTCTGAAGCCCAATGCCAATTTCCTACCTCACTCCAGTCCCTACACACACACACAAACACACACAGACACACACCCATTCCTGAAGCCCCTTCACTATTCCTTGCCTAACTCCTGCCACAATACCCCCACCCACTACACACATATACACACACACTCCTGATGCCCATTCCCTATTTCTTGCCTCATTCCTGTCCCTACACTCACACAAACACACACACACACACAACCCACACACACACACTCACACACTTACACCTGAAGTCCCTTCTCTAATCCCTTCCTCATTACTTAACCTGCGCGTGCACGCACACATAAACACACACACACTACACATTCCCACTTCCCTGCAGCACTCCTGCACCTACTCCAAAAGACTCAAGAAGCCCCAACCCTATTCCCTGCCTCACTCCTGCCCCTAAACACACAAGCACACACACACTCCTGAAGCTCCTTCCCTATTCCCTTCCTCACACCTGCTCCTAAACATGCATACACACACTCCTGAAGCACCTACACTATTGCCTACCTCATTCTTACGCCCCAAAACAAACACACACACACACACACAATCCTGAAGTCCCTTCCCTATTCCCTGCCTCACTTCTACCCCTACAAACCCACGCACACACTCTCCTGAAGGCCTTCCCTATTCCTTGCCTCCCGCCCCTACACACAAACATACACACACTCCCGAAGTGCCTTCTCTAATCCCTGCCTCACACTTGCTCCTACACACACACTCCTGATGCACCTTCACTATTCTCTGCCTCACTCCTACCCCTAAAAACAAACAGACACACACAATCTCACACATACTCCTGATGACCCTTCCCTATTCCCTGCCTCACTTCACTCCTTTCTCTCTCTCTCTCTCTCTCTCTCTCTCTCTCTCTCTCTCTCTCTCTCTCTCTCTCTCTCTCTCTCTCTCTGTCTCTCTCTCACTGTCTCTGTCTCTGTCTCTGTCTCTCGTGCCCCTTCCCCTTTCCCTTTTTCATTCTAGACACTACATGCACACACTCAAAAATTCCTGATGCCCCTTCCCTATTCCCTGCCTCACTCCTGCCCCTACACACACACACACGCCTGAAGCATCTTCTCTATTCGCTGCCTCACCTTTGCCCATACAAAAATACACAGACACTCCAGATGCCCATTGCCTATTCCCTGCCTCACTGCTGTTCCTACACACACACACACACACACACACACACACACACACCTGAAGCCCCTTCCCTATTCCCTGATTCCTTCCTGTACCTACACACACACACGTGATGTCCATTCCCTATTCCCTGCCTCACTCCTGTATCTAAACACACACACACACACACACATGCCCAAGCATCTTCTCTATTCCCTGCCTCTCCCTTGCCTCTACAAATATAAACACACTCCTGAAGCCCCTTCCCTATGCCCTGCCTTACTCCTGCTCTTGCACACACACACACAAACACCCTGAAGCCCTTTCCCTATTCCCAGCCTCACTACTGCTCTTACACAGAAACACACACGCGCACACATACACACACCTCTGATGACACTTTTCTATTCCCTGCCTCACTCCTGCCCCTACACACACACACACACACACACACACACACACTCACACCTGAAGTCCCTTCTCTAATCCCTTCCTCATTCTTTCCCTGCGCACACAAACACACAC
>NW_027457777.1:40000-80000 GCF_050624435.1 Tenrec ecaudatus
ACTCCTGAAGCCCCTTCTCTATTCCCTGCATCACTCCTGCCCTACACACACAAGAACACACATACTCCTGAAGCTCCTCCCTATTCCCTGCCTCACACCTCCTAAACACGCATATACACACTCCTGAAGCACCTACACTATTGCCTACCTCATTATTATGCCCCAAAACAAACACACACACACACACACACAATCCTGAAGCCCCTTCCCTATTCCCAGCCTCATTTCTACCCCTACAAACACATGCACACACTCCTGAAGGCCTTCCCTATTCCTTGCCTCCTGCCCCTACACACAAACATATACACACTCCTGAAGCGCCTTCTCTAATCCCTGCCTCACACTTGCTCCTACACACACACTACTGATGCACCTTCACTATTCTCTGCCTCACTCCTACCCCTAAAAACAAACACACACACACACACAATCACACACATACTCCTGATGACCCTTCCCTCTTCCCTTCCTCACTTCACTCCTCTCTCTCTCTCTCTCTCTCTGTCTCTGTCTCTGTCTCTCGTGCCCCTTCCCCTTTCCCTTTTTCATTCTAGACACTACATGCACACACTCAAAAATTCCTGATGCCCCTTCCCTATTCCCTGCCTCACTCCTGCCCCTACAAACACACACACGCCTGAAGCATCTTCTCTATTCGCTGCCTCATCTTTGCCCATACAAAAATACACAGACACTCCAGATGCCCATTGCCTATTCCCTGCCTCACTGCTGTTCCTACACACACACACACGCACACACAAACACACACACACACACAGACACACACTCCTGATGCCCATTCCCTCTTCTCTGGCTCTCTCCTGTCCCTACATACACACACTCAGACAAACACAATCACTCCTGATTCCCCTTCCCTAATCCCTGCCTCACTCCTTTCCTTGCACACACACACACACACACACACACACACACACACACACACACACATGGATCTCTTTCAAGAATACACCACATGCTGGGGCACAAGTCCAGCCTCAGTAAATCTAAACACATAGATATTATCCAGACATAATTCTTAGATCACTATGCCATAAAGCTGGAGATTAATAAAAGGATGTCCCAAAGAGCAAGGGCAACCAATTGGAGAATGAACAACGTTCTCCTGTGACATGAATGGGTACACGCCTAGATCAGAGAGTATATAAGTAAGTTTCTAGAAACTAATGAGAACGAGAATACAGTGTATCAAAACTTATTGGACCCTGTAAAGGCAATTATCCGAGGTAGCTGGATATCATTGAATACATACATGAAAATGAAGCAAGGCGTATGACAGATACGTTAACACAAAACCTCCAAGAACTAAACAGAGTCAGCAGAACAACCCCTCCATTAGCAAGAGAAAAAAAATAATAAAAATAAGGGCAGAGGTAAACCAGGGGGAAGACAAGAGGTCAATGCAAAAGATAAATGCAACTAAAATCTTGTTTTATGAAAGAATTAACAAAATTGAGAGTTCTCTGGAAAAGCTTAGCAAAGATAGAAAGGAGCAAACATTAATAGCCAGGATGAGGGATGAATCAGGGGCAATAACAACAGACCCCAAGGAGATTAAAAACATAATCCCAAAGTACTATGAAGGTCTGTATTCTAATGAATTCAGAAACTTGGAAGACATGGATAAATATTTGGAAAAACAGTCTCTCCCTAAATGACCTCAGATAGAGATCTAAATATAAATTATATCTAAATATAAATTATATCTAAATATAAATTAATAAACACGGGAAATCTTGAAGATATACATATGAACAAATCACTGACTTGTGTATACCTAATTGTGTAAATGAAATCATAAGTATAGACAAACAAATAAATTTATGAATATGAATAAACTATAAACAATGATATACCTAAACATGCAATTAGTAATGCTAATATGTAAGTGTATACAAGGCCTATAAATCAATACATGAATATAGAAGCAAAAATAAGTAAATATAATAAAATATGGAGATAGATTAAGGACTATTATGGAAATCTAGGGGAATCTATAAACATGTCTAGATAATTAATACATGTAGAAAAACTTATAAATATTGATGTATAAATAGATATAATATGAAATATAAATAGATAGTTACATGCATATGTGTGTGATTATACACACACACACACACACATATATATATATACACATATCTGGGGATATTTATGAAAGACAGGCCAGAATTCCGGGGACTCATTTCTCTGAGAGATATTTTAAGCAGGCACTGTCCCACTGGCCTGATATCCGGGGTCTTATTTCTCTGAGACAGTTCACACAGGCGGCATCTTACAGGACGGACAACCGCGAACTTATTTCTGAGAAATAGTTCACGTCGGCGTAGGTGTACAGCTGGATAACCGGTGACTCATTTCTCTGAGCGCGATCACACAGGCGCGGTGGCACAAGACGGATAACCGCGGACTGACTTTTGAGCTCTAGTTCACGCAGGCGCAGTCCTACAGACCGCAATCCCGGGGACTATTTCTCTGGGACATAATTCACGCAGGCGTAGGTTGACAGGCCGGATATCGGGAGACATATCCCAGAGATCGTTCACGCAAGCGCAGCTGCACAGGGCAGATAACCGCGCACTTATTTCTCAGCCCTAGTTCACGCAGGCGCAGTCCGATGGGCCGCAATTCCGGGGACTATTACTCTGGGATATAATTGACGCAGGCGTAGGTTTACAGGCCGGATATCCGGGGACGCATAGCTCCGAGCTTTCACGCAGGCGCAGTGGCACAAGGCGGATAACCGCGCACTTATTTCTCAGCCCTAGTTCACGCAGGCGCAGTCCTACAGGCCGCGTTTCCCGGGACTATTTTCTGGGACATAATTCACGCAGGCGTAGGTGTACTGGCCGGATATCCGGAGACTCATTTCTCAGCTGGTTCACGCATGCGTATTGTCACAGGACGGATAACCGCGCACTTATTTCTCAGCCCTAGTTCACGCAGGCGCAGTCCTACGGGCCGCAATTCCGGGGACTATTTCTCTGGGACATAGTTCATGCAGGCGTAGGTGTACAGGCCGGATATCTGGGCACTCATTTCTCTCAGCTCGTTCACGCAGGCGCAGTGGTACAGGACGGATAACCGCGCACTTATTTCTCAGTCCTAGTTCACGCAGGCGCAGTCCTACTGGCCGAATTTCCGGGAACTATTTCTCTGGGACATAGTTCACGCAGGCGCAGTGGCACAGAATGGATAACCGCGGATTTTTCCCTGAGACCTACTTCACACAGGCGCAGTCTTATGGGACGGATAACCGCGGACATATTTCTGAGACATTGTTCACCCAGGTGCAGTCCTACAGGCGGGATATCCGGGGGCTTCTTTCCCTGAGCCATAGTTCGCGAAGTCCGTCTCTCATCTAAGCGCCCCGCACCCCCTCTTCGGTCCACCACTGACTTCAGAACTGTGCCCTGGTGAGTTCAGGATAGTTGGCTGCCCGATGGTTGATACCTTTTCGTGCGATTTTCATCTCTATGGTTGGCATCTGACTCCCTATTCCCTGCCTCACTCCAGCCCCTAAACACACACACACACAAGCTCCTGAAGCCACTTTCCTATTCCCTGCCTCACTCCTGTCCCTACACACACAAACACACACACAATTCCCATTCACAATCCCCTGCCTCACTCCTGCACACTCCCAATAGACTCAATAAGCCCCTTCCCTATTCTCTGCCTCACGCTTGTACCCAACACAAGCTCCTGAAGCCCCTTCCCTATTCCCTGCCTCACTCCAGCCCCTACACACACACACACACACACACACACACACACACACACACACGCTCCTGAAGCCCCTTCCCTATTCCCTGCCTCACTCCTGTCCCTATACACACACACACACAAACACACACACACGCGCCTGAAGCCCTTCCCTATTCCCTGCCTCACTCCAGCCCCTACACACACACACATACACGCTCCTGAAGCACCTTCCCTATTCCCTGCCTCACTCTTGCCACTAAAACACACACAAACACCCAACACACACACACCCCACACACACCCCTGAAGCCCATTCCCTATTCCCTGCTCCTCTCCAACCCCTACACACACACACACACACACACACACACTCCTGATACCCATCCCCTATTCGTTGCCTCACTCAGGTCACTTCATACACACGTACACACACACAATCCTGATGGCCCTGCCCTATTCCCTGCCTCACTTCAGATCTATCTCTCTCTCTCTCTCACACACTCTCTCTCTCTCCCTCTTCTCTCTCTGTCTCACTCACTCCATGCCCCTTCCCTATTCCCTGGCTCACTCTTGCCACTACACACACATACCTGTAACGTCTTCTCTATTCCCTCACTCACACTTGCCTCTGTACACACACACACACACACACACACACACACACACTTCTGATGCCCATTTCCTATTTGCTGCATCAATCCAGGCCCCCCTTCCACACACACCCCTGATGTCCATTCTCTATTAGCTGCCTCACTCATGCCACTACACACACACAAAAATCCACACACTCAGGCCCAAGCAACTTCTCTATTCCCTGCCTCTCCCTTGCCTCTACAAATATACACACACACTCCTGAAGCCCCTTCCCTATTCCCAGCCTCACTCCTGCTCTTACACAGAAACACACACGCGCACACATACACACACCTCTGATGACACTTCTCTATTCCCTGCCTCACTCCTGTGCCTACACACACACACACCCCCACACACACACACTCCTGAAGCCCCTTCCCTATTCCCTGCCTCACTCCTGCGCCTGCACACACACACACACACACACAAACACATATACATACACTCCTGATGCCCATTTCCTATTTGCTGCATCACTCCAGGCCCCCCTCCCACACACACACCCCTGATGTCCATTCTCTATTAGCTGCCTCACTCATGCAACTACACACACACAAAAATACACACACTCAGGCCCAAGCATCTTCTCTATTTCCTGCTTCTCCCTTGGCCCCAGAAATATACACACACACTTTGAAGCCCGTACCCTATTCCCTGCCTTACTCCTGCCCCTCAACACGCACACACACACACCCATACACACACACTCCTGATGCCCATTCCCAATTCCTGCCTCATTCCTGTCACTACACACACACACACACACACACACACACTCACACCTGAAGTCCCTTCTCTAATCCCTTCCTCATTCTTTCCCTGGGCACACAAACACACACACAAAAAACAAACGCACGCACAATACCCATTCCCAAATCCCTGCATCACTCCTGCACCCATATACACGCTGCTGAAACCGCTTCCCTATTCCTTACCTCACTACTGCCAATACACACAAACACACACACACACACACACACACGCCTGAAGCATGTTCTCTATTCCCTGCCTCACTCTTGTCCCTACAAAATCACACATACACTTCTGAAGCCCAATGCCAATTTCCTACCTCACTCCAGTCCCTACACACACACACACACACACACACACACTCATACACATAGACACACACATTCCTGAAGCCCCTTCACTATTCCTTGCCTCACTCCTTCTCCTATACACGCAC
Organism: Tenrec ecaudatus; assembly: GCF_050624435.1. Taxonomy (NCBI): domain Eukaryota; kingdom Metazoa; phylum Chordata; class Mammalia; order Afrosoricida; family Tenrecidae; genus Tenrec; species Tenrec ecaudatus. The sequence goes on from NW_027457777.1 coordinate 45,552, forward strand.
ACGCACACATACACTCCTGAAGCCCCTTCCCTATTCCTTGCCTCCTGCCCCTACACACAAACATACACACACTCCCGAAGTGCCTTCTCTAATCCCTGCCTCACACTTGCTCCTACACACACACTCCTGATGCACCTTCACTATTCTCTGCCTCACTCCTACCCCTAAAAACAAACAGACACAAACAATCTCACACATACTCCTGATGACCCTTCCCTATTCCCTGCCTCACTTCACTCCTTTCTCTCTCTCTCTCTCTCTCTCTCTCTCTCTCTCTCTCTCTCTCTCTCTCTCTCTCTCTCTCTGTCTCTGGGGCCCCTTCCCCTTTCCCTTTTTCATTGTAGACACTACATGCACACACTCAAGATTCCTGATGCCCCTTCCCTATTCCCTGCCTCACTCCTGCCCCTACACACACACACACGCCTGAAGCATCTTCTCTATTCGCTGCCTCACCTTTGCCCATACAAAAATACACAGACACTCCGGATGCCCATTGCCTATTCCCTGCCTCACTGCTGTTCCTACAAACACACACACACACAAACACACACACACACAAACAGACACACACACCTGAAGCCCATTCCCTATTCCGTGCATCACTCCTGCTCACACAACCACACACACCCACACGCACACACAACTGAAGCCCCTTCCCTATTCATTGCCTCACTCCTGCTCCTACACACACACGCACACACACACACGTATACACACACACTCCTGAAGCCCCTTCCCTATTCCCTGCCTCACTCCAGCCCCTACACACACACACACACACACGCTCCTGAAGCCCCTTCCCTATTCCCTGCCTCACTCCTGTCCCTATACACACACACACACAAACACACACACACGCGCCTGAAGCCCTTCCCTATTCCCTGCCTCACTCCAGCCCCTACACACACACACATACACGCTCCTGAAGCACCTTCCCTATTCCCTGCCTCACTCTTGCCACTAAAACACACACAAACACCCAACACACACACACCCCACACACACCCCTGAAGCCCATTCCCTATTCCCTGCTCCTCTCCAACCCCTACACACACACACACACACACACACACACACACTCCTGATACCCATCCCCTATTCGTTGCCTCACTCAGGTCACTTCATACACACGTACACACACACAATCCTGATGGCCCTGCCCTATTCCCTGCCTCACTTCAGATCTATCTCTCTCTCTCTCTCACACTCTCTCTCTCTCTCCCTCTTCTCTCTCTGTCTCACTCACTCCATGCCCCTTCCCTATTCCCTGGCTCACTCTTGCCACTACACACACATACCTGTAACGTCTTCTCTATTCCCTCACTCACACTTGCCTCTGTACACACACACACACACACACACACACTTCTGATGCCCATTTCCTATTTGCTGCAACAATCCAGGCCCCCCTCCCACACACACCCCTGATGTCCATTCTCTATTAGCTGCCTCACTCATGCCACTACACACACACAAAAATCCACACACTCAGGCCCAAGCAACTTCTCTATTCCCTGCCTCTCCCTTGCCTCTACAAATATACACACACACTCCTGAAGCCCCTTCCCTATTCCCAGCCTCACTCCTGCTCTTACACAGAAACACACACGCGCACACATACACACACCTCTGATGACACTTCTCTATTCCCTGCCTCACTCCTGTGCCTACACCCCCCCCACACACACACACTCCTGAAGCCCCTTCCCTATTCCCTGCCTCACTCCTGCGCCTGCACACACACACACACACACACAAACACATATACACACACTCCTGATGCCCATTTCCTATTTGCTGCATCACTCCAGGCCCCCCTCCCACACACACACCCCTGATGTCCATTCTCTATTAGCTGCCTCACTCATGCAACTACACACACACAAAAATACACACACTCAGGCCCAAGCATCTTCTCTATTTCCTGCTTCTCCCTTGGCCCCAGAAATATACACACACACTTTGAAGCCCGTACCCTATTCCCTGCCTTACTCCTGCCCCTCAACACGCACACACACACACCCATACACACACACTCCTGATGCCCATTCCCTATTCCTGCCTCATTCCTGTCACTACACACACACACACACACACACACACACACACTCACACCTGAAGTCCCTTCTCTAATCCCTTCCTCATTCTTTCCCTGCGCACACAAACACACACACAAAAAACAAACGCACGCACAATACCCATTCCCAAATCCCTGCATCACTCCTGCACCCACATACACGCTGCTGAAGCCCCTTCCCTATTCCTTACCTCACTACTGCCAATACACACAAACACACACACACACACACAAGCCTGAAGCATGTTCTCTATTCCCTGCCTCACTCTTGTCCCTACAAAATCACACATACACTTCTGAAGCCCAATGCCAATTTCCTACCTCACTCCAGTCCCTACACACACACACAAACACACACAGACACACACCCATTCCTGAAGCCCCTTCACTATTCCTTGCCTAACTCCTGCCACAATACCCCCACCCACTACACACATATACACACACACTCCTGATGCCCATTCCCTATTTCTTGCCTCATTCCTGTCCCTACACTCACACAAACACACACACACACACAACCCACACACACACACTCACACACTTACACCTGAAGTCCCTTCTCTAATCCCTTCCTCATTACTTAACCTGCGCGTGCACGCACACATAAACACACACACACTACACATTCCCACTTCCCTGCAGCACTCCTGCACCTACTCCAAAAGACTCAAGAAGCCCCAACCCTATTCCCTGCCTCACTCCTGCCCCTAAACACACAAGCACACACACACTCCTGAAGCTCCTTCCCTATTCCCTTCCTCACACCTGCTCCTAAACATGCATACACACACTCCTGAAGCACCTACACTATTGCCTACCTCATTCTTACGCCCCAAAACAAACACACACACACACACACAATCCTGAAGTCCCTTCCCTATTCCCTGCCTCACTTCTACCCCTACAAACCCACGCACACACTCTCCTGAAGGCCTTCCCTATTCCTTGCCTCCCGCCCCTACACACAAACATACACACACTCCCGAAGTGCCTTCTCTAATCCCTGCCTCACACTTGCTCCTACACACACACTCCTGATGCACCTTCACTATTCTCTGCCTCACTCCTACCCCTAAAAACAAACAGACACACACAATCTCACACATACTCCTGATGACCCTTCCCTATTCCCTGCCTCACTTCACTCCTTTCTCTCTCTCTCTCTCTCTCTCTCTCTCTCTCTCTCTCTCTCTCTCTCTCTCTCTCTCTGTCTCTCTCTCACTGTCTCTGTCTCTGTCTCTGTCTCTCGTGCCCCTTCCCCTTTCCCTTTTTCATTCTAGACACTACATGCACACACTCAAAAATTCCTGATGCCCCTTCCCTATTCCCTGCCTCACTCCTGCCCCTACACACACACACACGCCTGAAGCATCTTCTCTATTCGCTGCCTCACCTTTGCCCATACAAAAATACACAGACACTCCAGATGCCCATTGCCTATTCCCTGCCTCACTGCTGTTCCTACACACACACACACACACACACACACACACACACACAAACACACACACACCTGAAGCCCATTCCCTATTCCCTGCATCACTCCTGCTCACACAACCACAAACACCCACACGCACACCCAACTGAAGCCCCTTCCCTATTCGCTGCCTCACTCCTGCTCCTACACACACACACGCGCACACACACACACATATACACACACACAGTCCTGAAGCCCCTTCCCTATTCCCTGCCTCACTCCCGCCCCTAAGCACACAAACATACACACACAAACCCTGTGCCTATTCCCTGCCTCACTGCTTTTCCTACACACACACACACACACACACACACACTCCTAAAGCACTTTCACTATTCCCTGCCTCACTCCTACCCCTACAAACAAACACACACACACACACACTCCTGCAGCCCCTTCCCTATTCCTTGCCTCACTCCTGCCCCTACACACACAAACATACAAACACACACTCCTCAAGCACATTCACTATTCCCTGCCTCACTCCTACCCCTACAAACTAACACAACACACAAAAACATACACCCATCTTGAAGCTCTTTCCCTATTCTGTGCGTCTTTCCTGCCCTTACACACACACACACACACACACACACACACAAACACACAGACACACACCCATTCCTGAAGCCCCTTCACTATTCCTTGCCTAACTCCTGCCACAAAACCCCCAACCACACACACACACACACACACACACACACTCCTGAAGCCACTTCCCTATTCCCTGCCTCACTCTTGTCCCTACACACACACACACAGACATACACACCCACACTCCTGAAGCACCTTCACTATTCCCTACCTCATTCCTACCCCTCAAAACAAACACAAACACACCCACACACATTCCTGAAGCGCCTTCACTATTCCCTGCCTCACTCCTACCCCTACAACCCCCCCCACACACTCCAGAAACCCGCTCCCTAATCTCTGCCACACTCCTATCCCTACAAAAACACACACAGACACACACACACACGCCGGAAACCCCTTTACTATTCCCTGCCTCACTCCTGCTCCTACACACGCACACACGCACACACACACACACCCACTCCTGAAGCCCCTTCCCTGTCCCCTGCCTCACTTCTACCCCTACTAACACACACACTCCTGAAAACCCTTCCCTATTCCCTGCCTCACTCCTGCCCCTACACACACAAGCACACACACACTCCTGAAGCCCCTGCCCTATTCCTTGCCTCCCGCCCCTACACACAAACATACACACACTCCTGAAGCGCCTTCTCTAATCCCTGCCTCACACTTGCTCCTACACACACACTCCTGATGCACCTTCTGTATTCTCTGCCTTACTCTTACCCCTAAAAACAAGCACACACACACAATCACACACATACTCCTGATGACCCTTCCCTATTCTCTGCCTCACTTCACCTCTCTCTCTCTCTCTCTCTCTCTCTCTCTCTCTCTCTCTCTCTCTCTCTCTCTCTCTCTCTCTCTCACTGTCTCTGTCTCTGTCTCTGTCTCTGTCTCTCGTGCCCCTTCCCCTTTCCTTTTTTCATTCTAGACACTACATGCACACACTCAAAAATTCCTGATGCCCCTTCCCTATTCCCTGCCTCACTCCTGCCCCTACACACACACACACGCCTGAAGCATCTTCTCTATTCGCTGCCTCACCTTTGCCCATACAAAAATACACAGACACTCCAGATGCCCATTGCCTATTCCCTGCCTCACTGCTGTTCCTACACACACACACACACACACAGACACAAACACACACACACCTGAAGCCCATTCCCTATTCCCTGCATCACTCCTGCTCACACAACCACAAACACCCACACGCACACCCAACTGAAGCCCCTTCCCTATTCGCTGCCTCACTCCTGCTCCTACACACACACGCGCGCACACAAACACACATATACACACACACAGTCCTGAAGCCCCTTCCCTATTCCCTGCCTCACTCCCGCCCCTAAGCACACAAACACACACACACAAACCCCGATGCCTATTCCCTATTCCCTGCCTCACTGCTTTTCCTACACACACACACACACACACACACACTCCAAAAGCACTTTCACTATTCCCTGCCTCACTCCTACCCCTACAAACAAACACACACACACACACTCCTGCAGCCCCTTCCCTATTCCTTGCCTCACTCCTGCCCCTACACACACAAACATACAAACACACACTCCTCAAGCACATTCACTATTCCCTGCCTCACTCCTACCCCTACAAACTAACACAACACACAAAAACATACACCCATCTTGAAGCTCTTTCCCTATTCTGTGCGTCGTTCCTGCCCTTACACACACAGACACACACACAGACACACAATCTTGATGCCCGTTTCCTATACCCTGCCTCATTCCTGTCCCTACACACACACACACACACACACACACACACACACACACGCACTCCTGAAGCTCCTTCCCTATTCCCTGGCTCACTCCTACCCCTACAAACACACACACACAAACACATACACACACACACCTGATGCCCATTCGCTCCGTCACTTCAGGCCCTACACACACACACACACACACACACACACACACACCTGAAGCCCCTTCCCTATTCCCTGATTCCTTCCTGTACCTACACACACACACGTGATGTCCATTCCCTATTCCCTGCCTCACTCCTGTATCTAAACACACACACACACACACACATGCCCAAGCATCTTCTCTATTCCCTGCCTCTCCCTTGCCTCTACAAATATACACACACTCCTGAAGCCCCTTCCCTATGCCCTGCCTTACTCCTGCTCTTGCACACACACACAAACACCCTGAAGCCCTTTCCCTATTCCCAGCCTCACTCCTGCTCTTACACAGAAACACACACGCGCACACATACACACACCTCTGATGACACTTCTCTATTCCCTGCCTCACTCCTGCCCCTACAGACACACACACACACACACACACACACACACTCACACCTGAAGTCCCTTCTCTAATCCCTTCCTCATTCTTTCCCTGCGCACACACACACAAAAAACAAACACATGCACAATACCCATTTCCAAATCCCTGCATCACTCCTCCACACCCCACAATAGACTCAAGAAGCCCCTTCCCTATTCCCTGCATCACTCCTGCACCCACATACACGCTGCTGAATCCCCTTCCCTATTCCCTACCTCACTACTGCCACTACACAAAAACACACACACACACACACACACACACACCTGAAGCATGTTCTCTATTCCCTGCCTCACTCTTGCCCCTACAAAATCACACATACACTTCTGAAGCCCAATGCCAATTTCCTATCTCACTCCAGTCCCTACACACACACACACACACACACACAAACACACACACACCCATTCCTGAAGCCCCTTCACTATTCCTTGCCAAACTCCTGCCACAAAACCCCCACCCACTACACACACATACACACACACTCCTGATGCCCATTCCCTATTTCTTGCCTCATTCCTGTCCCTACACTCACACACACACACACACACACACACACACACTCCTGATGCCCATTCCATATTCCCTGGCTCTGTCCTCTCCCTACACACACACACACACACACACACACACACACACACACACCCCACACACACACTCACACACTTACACATGAAGTCCCTTCTCTAATCCCTTCCTCATTACTTAACCTGCGCGCGCACGCACACACAAACACACACACAGTACACATTCCCAATTCCCTGCATCACTCCTGCACCCACTCCAAAAGATTCAAGAAGCCCATTCCCTATTCCCTGCACCCACATGCACGCTCCTGAAGCCCCTTCCCTAATCCTTGCCTCACTCCTGCCACTACACACAAACACACACAGACACACACACACACCTGAAGCGTGTTCTCCATTCCCTGCCTCACTCTTGCCCCTACAAAAACACACATACACTTCTGAAGCCCAATGCCAATTTCCTACCTCACTCCAGTCCCTACACACACACACAACACAGAAACACACCCATTCCTGAAGCCCCTTCACTATTCCTTGCCTAACTCCTGCCACAAAACCCCCAACCACACACACACACACACACACACACACTTCTGAAGCCACTTCCCTATTCCCTGCCTCACTCTTGTCCCTACACACACACACAGACATACACACCCACACTCTTGAAGCACCTTCACTATTCCCTACCTCACTCCTACCCCTCAAAACAAACACAAACACGCCCACACACACTCCTGAAGCGCCTTCACTATTCCCTGCCTCACTCCTACCCCTACAAACCCCCCACACACTCCTGAAACCCCCTCCCTAACACCTGCCACACTCCTATCTCTACAAAAACACACACAGACACACACACACACGCCTGACACCCCTTTACTATTCCCTGCCTCACTCCTGCTCCTACACACGCACACACACACACACACACTCACACCTGAAGCCCCTTCCCTGTCCCCTGCCTCACTTCTACCCCTACTAACACACACACTCCTGAAGCCCCTTCTCTATTCCCTGCATCTCTCCTGCCCCTACACACACAAGAACACACATACTCCTGAAGCTCCTCCCTATTCCCTGCCTCACACCTCCTAAACACGCATATACACACTCCTGAAGCACCTACACTATTGCCTACCTCATTATTATGCCCCAAAACAAACACACACACACACACACACACACACAATCCTGAAGCCACTTCCCTATTCCCAGCCTCATTTCTACCCCTACAAACCCATGCACACACTCCTGAAGGCCTTCCCTATTCCTTGCCTCCTGCCCCTACACACAAACATATACACACTCCTGAAGCGCCTTCTCTAATCCCTGCCTCACACTTGCTCCTACACACACACTACTGATGCACCTTCACTATTCTCTGCCTCACTCCTACCCCTAAAAACAAACACACACACACACAATCACACACATACTCCTGATGACCCTTCCCTCTTCCCTTCCTCACTTCACTCCTCTCTCTCTCTCTCTCTCTCTCTCTCTCTCTCTCTCTCTCTCTCTCTCTCTGTCTCTGTCTCTGTCTCTGTCTCTGTCTCTCGTGCCCCTTCCCCTTTCCCTTTTTCATTCTAGACACTACATGCACACACTCAAAAATTCCTGATGCCCCTTCCCTATTCCCTGCCTCACTTCACTCCTCTCTCTCTCTCTCTCTCTCTCTCTCTCTCTCTCTCTCTCTCTCTCTCTCTCTCTCTCACTGTCTCTGTCTCTGTCTCTGTCTCTCGTGCCCCTTCCCCTTTCCTTTTTTCATTCTAGACACTACATGCACACACTCAAAAATTCCTGATGCCCCTTCCCTATTCCCTGCCTCACTCCTGCCCCTACACACACACACACGCCTGAAGCATCTTCTCTATTCGCTGCCTCACCTTTGCCCATACAAAAATACACAGACACTCCAGATGCCCATTGCCTATTCCCTGCCTCACTGCTGTTCCTACACACACACACACACAAACACACACACACAAACAGACACACACACCTGAAGCCCATTCCCTATTCCCTGCATCACTCCTGCTCACACAACCACACACACCCACACGCACACACAACTGAAGCCCCTTCCCTATTCGCTGCCTCACTCCTGCTCCTACACACACACACGCACACAAACACACCCACACATATACACACACACTCCTGAAGCCCCTTCCATATTCCCTGCCTCACTACCGCCCCTAAGCACAGAAACATACACACACAAACCCCTGACGCCTCTTCCCTATTCCCTGCCTCACTGCTTTTCCTACACACACACGCACACACACACACTCCTAAAGCACTTTCACTATTCCCTGCCTCAATCCTACCCCTACAAACAAACAAACACACACACACACACTCCTCCAGCCCCTTCCCTATTCCTTGCCTCACTCCTGCCCCTACACACACAAACATACAAACACACACTCCTCAAGCACATTCACTATTCCCTGCCTCACTCTTACCCCTACAAACAAACACAACACACAAAAACATATACCCATCCTGAAGCTCTTTCCCTATACTGTGCGTCGTTCCTGACCTTACACACACAGACACACACACAGACACACAATCTTGATGCCCGTTTCCAATACCCTGCCTCATTCCTGTCCCTACACACACACACACACACACACACACACACTCCTGAAACTCCTTCCCTATGCCCTGCCTTACTCCTGCTCTTGCACACACACACACGAACACCCTGAAGCCCTTTCCCTATTCCCAGCCTCACTCCTGCTCTTACACAGAAACACACACGCGCACACATACACACACCTCTGATGACACTTCTCTATTCCCTACCTCACTCCTGTGCCTACACACACACACACACACACACACACACTCACTCCTGAAGCCCCTTCCCTATTCCCTGCCTCACTCATGCGCCTGCACACACACACACACAAACACATATACACACACTCCTGATACCCATTTCCTATTGGCTGCATCACTCCAGGCCCCCCTCCCACACACACACCCCTGATGTCCATTCTCTATTAGCTGCCTCACTCATGCAACTACACACACACAAAATTACACACACTCAGGCCCAAGCATCTTCTCTATTCCCTGCTTCTCTCTTGGCCCCAGAAATACACACACACACTCCTGAAGCCCGTACCCTATTCCCTGCCTTACTCCTGCCCCTCAACACGCACACACACACACACCCATACACACACACACACACACACACTCGTGATGCCCATTCCCTATACCTGCCTCATTCCTGTCCCTACACACACACACACACACACACACACACACACACTCACACCTGAAGTCCCTTCTCTAATCCCTTCCTCATTCTTTCCCTGCGCACACAAACACACGCAAAAAAAACAAACACACGCACAATACCCATTCCCAAATCCCTGCATCACTCCTGCACACCCCACAATAGACTCAAGAAGCCACTTCCCTATTCCCTGCATCACTCCTGACACTACACACAAACACACACACACACACACACCTGAAGCATGTTCTCTATTCCCTGCCTCACTCTTGCCCCTACAAAATCACACATACACTTCTGAAGCCCAATGCCAATTTCCTACCTCACTCCAGTCCCTACACACACACACACACACACACACACAAACACACAGACACACACCCATTCCTGAAGCCCCTTCACTATTCCTTGCCTAACTCCTGCCACAAAACCCCCAACCACACACACACACACACACACACACACACACACTCCTGAAGCCACTTCCCTATTCCCTGCCTCACTCTTGTCCCTACACACACACACACACAGACATACACACCCACACTCCTGAAGCACCTTCACTATTCCCTACCTCATTCCTACCCCTCAAAACAAACACAAACACACCCACACACATTCCTGAAGCGCCTTCACTATTCCCTGCCTCACTCCTACCCCTACAACCCCCCCCACACACTCCAGAAACCCGCTCCCTAATCTCTGCCACACTCCTATCCCTACAAAAACACACACAGACACACACACACACGCCGGAAACCCCTTTACTATTCCCTGCCTCACTCCTGCTCCTACACACGCACACACGCACACACACACACACCCACTCCTGAAGCCCCTTCCCTGTCCCCTGCCTCACTTCTACCCCTACTAACACACACACTCCTGAAAACCCTTCCCTATTCCCTGCCTCACTCCTGCCCCTACACACACAAGCACACACACACTCCTGAAGCCCCTGCCCTATTCCTTGCCTCCCGCCCCTACACACAAACATACACACACTCCTGAAGCGCCTTCTCTAATCCCTGCCTCACACTTGCTCCTACACACACACTCCTGATGCACCTTCTGTATTCTCTGCCTTACTCTTACCCCTAAAAACAAGCACACACACACAATCACACACATACTCCTGATGACCCTTCCCTATTCTCTGCCTCACTTCACTTCTCTCTCTCTCTCTCTCTCTCTCTCTCTCTCTGTCTCTCTCTCTCTCTCTCTGTCTCTGTCTCTCGTGCCCCTTCCCCTTTCCCTTTTTCATTCTAGAAACTACATGCACACACTCAAAAATTCCTGATGCCCCTTCCCTATTCCCTGCCTCACTCCTGCCCCTACAAACACACACACGCCTGAAGCATCTTCTCTATTCGCTGCCTCACCTTTGCCCATACAAAAATACACAGACACTCCAGATGCCCATTGCCTATTCCCTGCCTCACTGCTGTTCCTACACACACACACACGCACACACAAACACACACACACACACAAACAGACACACACACTCCTGATGCCCATTCCCTATTCTCTGGCTCTCTCCTGTCCCTACATACACACACTCAGACAAACACAATCACTCCTGATTCCCCTTCCCTAATCCCTGCCTCACTCCTTTCCTTGCACACACACACACACACACACACACACACACACACACACACACACATGGATCTCTTTCAAGAATACACCACATGCTGGGGCACAAGTGCAGCCTCAGTACATCTAAACACATAGATATTATCCAGACATAATTCTCAGATCACTATGCCATAAAGCTGGAGATTAATAAAAGGATGTCCCAAAGAGCAAGGGCAACCAATTCGAGAATGAACAACGTTCTCCTGTGACATGAATGGGTACACGCCTAGATCAGAGAGTATATAAGTAAGTTTCTAGAAACTAATGAGAACGAGAATACAGTGTATCAAAACTTATTGGACCCTGTAAAGGCAATTATCCGAGGTAGCTGGATATCATTGAATACATACATGAAAATGAAGCAAGGCGTATGACAGATACGTTAACACAAAACCTCCAAGAACTAAACAGAGTCAGCAGAACAACCCCTCCATTAGCAAGAGAAAAAAAATAATAAAAATAAGGGCAGAGGTAAACCAGGGGGAAGACAAGAGGTCAATGCAAAAGATAAATGCAACTAAAATCTTGTTTTATGAAAGAATTAACAAAATTGAGAGTTCTCTGGAAAAGCTTAGCAAAGATAGAAAGGAGCAAACATTAATAGCCAGGATGAGGGATGAATCAGGGGCAATAACAACAGACCCCAAGGAGATTAAAAACATAATCCCAAAGTACTATGAAGGTCTGTATTCTAATGAATTCAGAAACTTGGAAGACATGGATAAATATTTGGAAAAACAGTCTCTCCCTAAATGACCTCAGATAGAGATCTAAATATAAATTATATCTAAATATAAATTATATCTAAATATAAATTAATAAACACGGGAAATCTTGAAGATATACATATGAACAAATCACTGACTTGTGTATACCTAATTGTGTAAATGAAATCATAAGTATAGACAAACAAATAAATTTATGAATATGAATAAACTATAAACAATGATATACCTAAACATGCAATTAGTAATGCTAATATGTAAGTGTATACAAGGCCTATAAATCAATAGATGAATATAGAAGCAAAAATAAGTAAATATAATAAAATATGGAGATAGATTAAGGACTATTATGGAAATCTAGGGGAATCTATAAACATGTCTAGATAATTAATACATGTAGAAAAACTTATAAATATTGATGTATAAATAGATATAATATGAAATATAAATAGATAGTTACATGCATATGTGTGTGATTATACACACACACACACACACATATATATATATACACATATCTGGGGATATTTATGAAAGACAGGCCAGAATTCCGGGGACTCATTTCTCTGAGAGATATTTTAAGCAGGCACTGTCCCACTGGCCTGATATCCGGGGTCTTATTTCTCTGAGACAGTTCACACAGGCGGCATCTTACAGGACGGACAACCGCGAACTTATTTCTGAGAAATAGTTCACGTCGGCTTGGTGTACAGCTGGATAACCGGTGACTCATTTCTCTGAGCGCGATCACACAGGCGCGGTGGCACAGGACGGATAACCGCGGACTGACTTTTGAGCTCTAGTTCACGCAGGCGCAGTCCTACAGACCGCAATCCCGGGGACTATTTCTCTGGGACATAATTCACGCAGGCGTAGGTTGACAGGCCGGATATCGGGAGACATATCCCAGAGATCGTTCACGCAAGCGCAGCTGCACAGGGCAGATAACCGCGCACTTATTTCTCAGCCCTAGTTCACGCAGGCGCAGTCCGATGGGCCGCAATTCCGGGGACTATTACTCTGGGATATAATTGACGCAGGCGTAGGTTTACAGGCCGGATATCCGGGGACGCATAGCTCCGAGCTTTCACGCAGGCGCAGTGGCACAAGGCGGATAACCGCGCACTTATTTCTCAGCCCTAGTTCACGCAGGCGCAGTCCTACAGGCCGCGTTTCCCGGGACTATTTTCTGGGACATAATTCACGCAGGCGTAGGTGTACTGGTCGGATATCCGGAGACTCATTTCTCAGCTGGTTCACGCATGCGTATTGTCACAGGACGGATAACCGCGCACTTATTTCTCAGCCCTAGTTCACGCAGGCGCAGTCCTACGGGCCGCAATTCCGGGGACTATTTCTCTGGGACATAGTTCATGCAGGCGTAGGTGTACAGGCCGGATATCTGGGCACTCATTTCTCTCAGCTCGTTCACGCAGGCGCAGTGGTACAGGACGGATAACCGCGCACTTATTTCTCAGTCCTAGTTCACGCAGGCGCAGTCCTACTGGCCGAATTTCCGGGAACTATTTCTCTGGGACATAGTTCACGCAGGCGCAGTGGCACAGAATGGATAACCGCGGATTTTTCCCTGAGACCTACTTCACACAGGCGCAGTCTTATGGGACGGATAACCGCGGACATATTTCTGAGACATTGTTCACCCAGGTGCAGTCCTACAGGCGGGATATCCGGGGGCTTCTTTCCCTGAGCCATAGTTCGCGAAGTCCGTCTCTCATCTAAGCGCCCCGCACCCCCTCTTCGGTCCACCACTGACTTCAGAACTGTGCCCTGGTGAGTTCAGGATAGTTGGCTGCCCGATGGTTGATACCTTTTCGTGCGATTTTCATCTCTATGGTTGGCATCTGACTCCCTATTCCCTGCCTCACTCCAGCCCCTAAACACACACACACACAAGCTCCTGAAGCCACTTTCCTATTCCCTGCCTCACTCCTGTCCCTACACACACAAACACACACACAATTCCCATTCACAATCCCCTGCCTCACTCCTGCACACTCCCAATAGACTCAATAAGCCCCTTCCCTATTCTCTGCCTCACGCTTGTACCCAACACAAGCTCCTGAAGCCCCTTCCCTATTCCCTGCCTCACTCCAGCCCCTACACACACACACACACACACACACACACACACACACACGCTCCTGAAGCCCCTTCCCTATTCCCTGCCTCACTCCTGTCCCTATACACACACACACACAAACACACACACACGCGCCTGAAGCCCTTCCCTATTCCCTGCCTCACTCCAGCCCCTACACACACACACATACACGCTCCTGAAGCACCTTCCCTATTCCCTGCCTCACTCTTGCCACTAAAACACACACAAACACCCAACACACACACACCCCACACACACACATGAAGCCCATTCCCTATTCCCTGCTCCTCTCCAACCCCTACACACACACACACACACACACACACACACACACACTCCTGATACCCATCCCCTATTCGTTGCCTCACTCAGGTCACTTCATACACACGTACACACACACAATCCTGATGGCCCTGCCCTATTCCCTGCCTCACTTCAGATCTATCTCTCTCTCTCTCACACACTCTCTCTCTCTCTCCCTCTTCTCTCTCTGTCTCACTCACTCCATGCCCCTTCCCTATTCCCTGGCTCACTCTTGCCACTACACACACATACCTGTAACGTCTTCTCTATTCCCTCACTCACACTTGCCTCTGTACACACACACACACACACACACACACACACACTTCTGATGCCCATTTCCTATTTGCTGCAACAATCCAGGCCCCCCTCCCACACACACCCCTGATGTCCATTCTCTATTAGCTGCCTCACTCATGCCACTACACACACACAAAAATCCACACACTCAGGCCCAAGCAACTTCTCTATTCCCTGCCTCTCCCTTGCCTCTACAAATATACACACACACTCCTGAAGCCCCTTCCCTATTCCCAGCCTCACTCCTGCTCTTACACAGAAACACACACGCGCACACATACACACACCTCTGATGACACTTCTCTATTCCCTGCCTCACTCCTGTGCCTACACACACCCCCCCACACACACACACACTCTTGAAGCCCCTTCCCTATTCCCTGCCTCACTCCTGCGCCTGCACACACACACACACACACACAAACACATATACACACACTCCTGATGCCCATTTCCTATTTGCTGCATCACTCCAGGCCCCCCTCCCACACACACACCCCTGATGTCCATTCTCTATTAGCTGCCTCACTCATGCAACTACACACACACAAAAATACACACACTCAGGCCCAAGCATCTTCTCTATTTCCTGCTTCTCCCTTGGCCCCAGAAATATACACACACACTTTGAAGCCCGTACCCTATTCCCTGCCTTACTCCTGCCCCTCAACACGCACACACACACACCCATACACACACACTCCTGATGCCCATTCCCTATTCCTGCCTCATTCCTGTCACTACACACACACACACACACACACACACTCACACCTGAAGTCCCTTCTCTAATCCCTTCCTCATTCTTTCCCTGCTCACACAAACACACACACACAAAACAAACGCACGCACAATACCCATTCCCAAATCCCTGCATCACTCCTGCACCCACATACACGCTGCTGAAGCCCCTTCCCTATTCCTTACCTCACTACTGCCAATACACACAAACACACACACACACACACACGCCTGAAGCATGTTCTCTATTCCCTGCCTCACTCTTGTCCCTACAAAATCACACATACACTTCTGAAGCCCAATGCCAATTTCCTACCTCACTCCAGTCCCTACACACACACACAAACACACACAGACACACACCCATTCCTGAAGCCCCTTCACTATTCCTTGCCTAACTCCTGCCACAATACCCCCACCCACTACACACATATACACACACACTCCTGATGCCCATTCCCTATTTCTTGCCTCATTCCTGTCCCTACACTCACACAAACACACACACACACACACACAACCCACACACACACACTCACACACTTACACCTGAAGTCCCTTCTCTAATCCCTTCCTCATTACTTAACCTGCGCGTGCACGCACACATAAACACACACACACTACACATTCCCACTTCCCTGCAGCACTCCTGCACCTACTCCAAAAGACTCAAGAAGCCCCAACCCTATTCCCTGCCTCACTCCTGCCCCTAAACACACAAGCACACACACACTCCTGAAGCTCCTTCCCTATTCCCTTCCTCACACCTGCTCCTAAACATGCATACACACACTCCTGAAGCACCTACACTATTGCCTACCTCATTCTTACGCCCCAAAACAAACACACACACACACACACACAATCCTGAAGCCCCTTCCCTATTCCCCGCCTCACTTCTACCCCTACAAACCCACGCACACACTCTCCTGAAGGCCTTCCCTATTCCTTGCCTCCCGCCCCTACACACAAACATACACACACTCCAGAAGTGCCTTCTCTAATCCCTGCCTCACACTTGCTCCTACACACACACTCCTGATGCACCTTCACTATTCTCTGCCTCACTCCTATCCCTAAAAACAAACAGACACACACAATCTCACACATACTCCTGATGACCCTTCCCTATTCCCTGCCTCACTTCACTCCTTTCTCTCTCTCTCTCTCTCTCTCTCTCTCTCTCTCTCTCTCTCTCTCTCTCTCTGTCTCTCTCTCACTGTCTCTGTCTCTGTCTCTGTCTCTCGTGCCCCTTCCCCTTTCCCTTTTTCATTCTAGACACTACATGCACACACTCAAAAATTCCTGATGCCCCTTCCCTATTCCCTGCCTCACTCCTGCCCCTACACACACACACACGCCTGAAGCATCTTCTCTATTCGCTGCCTCACCTTTGCCCATACAAAAATACACAGACACTCCAGATGCCCATTGCCTATTCCCTGCCTCACTGCTGTTCCTACACACACACACACACACACACACACACACAAACACACACACACCTGAAGCCCATTCCCTATTCCCTGCATCACTCCTGCTCACACAACCACAAACACCCACACGCACACCCAACTGAAGCCCCTTCCCTATTCGCTGCCTCACTCCTGCTCCTACACACACACGCGCGCGCACACACACACACACACACATATACACACACACAGTCCTGAAGCCCCTTCCCTATTCCCTGCCTCACTCCCGCCCCTAAGCACACAAACATACACACACAAACCCCGATGCCTATTCCCTATTCCATGCCTCACTGCTTTTCCTACACACACACACACACACACACACACACACTCCTAAAGCACTTTCACTATTCCCTGCCTCACTCCTACCCCTACAAACAAACACACACACACACACACTCCTGCAGCCCCTTCCCTATTCCTTGCCTCACTCCTGCCCCTACACACACAAACATACAAACACACACTCCTCAAGCACATTCACTATTCCCTGCCTCACTCCTACCCCTACAAACTAACACAACACACAAAAACATACACCCATCTTGAAGCTCTTTCCCTATTCTGTGCGTCGTTCCTGCCCTTACACACACAGACACACACACAGACACACAATCTTGATGCCCGTTTCCTATACCCTGCCTCATTCCTGTCCCTACACACACACACACACACACACACACGCACTCCTGAAGCTCCTTCCCTATTCCCTGGCTCACTCCTACCCCTACAAACACACACACACAAACACATACACACACACACCTGATGCCCATTCGCTCCGTCACTCCAGGCCCTACACACACACACACACACACACACACACACCTGAAGCCCCTTCCCTATTCCCTGATTCCTTCCTGTACCTACACACACACACGTGATGTCCATTCCCTATTCCCTGCCTCACTCCTGTATCTAAACACACAGACACACACACACACACACATGCCCAAGCATCTTCTCTATTCCCTGCCTCTCCCTTGCCTCTACAAATATACACACACTCCTGAAGCCCCTTCCCTATGCCCTGCCTTACTCCTGCTCTTGCACACACACACAAACACCCTGAAGCCCTTTCCCTATTCCTCACTCCTGCTCTTACACAGAAACACACACGCGCACACATACACACACCTCTGATGACACTTCTCTATTCCCTGCCTCACTCCTGCCCCTACACACACACACACACACACACACACTCACACCTGAAGTCCCTTCTCTAATCCCTTCCTCATTCTTTCCCTGCGCACACACACACAAAAAACAAACACACGCACAATACCCATTTCCAAATCCCTGCATCACTCCTCCACACCCCACAATAGACTCAAGAAGCCCCTTCCCTATTCCCTGCATCACTCCTGCACCCACATACACGCTGCTGAATCCCCTTCCCTATTCCCTACCTCACTACTGCCACTACACGAAAACACACACACACACACACACACACACACACCTGAAGCATGTTCTCTATTCCCTGCCTCACTCTTGCCCCTACAAAATCACACATACACTTCTAAAGCCCAATGCCAATTTCCTACCTCACTCCAGTCCCTACACACACACACACACACACACACAAACACACACACACCCATTCCTGAAGCCCCTTCACTATTCCTTGCCTAACTCCTGCCACAAAACCCCCACCCACTACACACACATACACACACACTCCTGATGCCCATTCCCTATTTCTTGCCTCATTCCTGTCCCTACACTCACACACACACACACACACACACACACACTCCTGATGCCCATTCCATATTCCCTGGCTCTGTCCTCTCCCTACACACACACACACACACACACACACACACACACACCCCACACACACACTCACACACTTACACATGAAGTCCCTTCTCTAATCCCTTCCTCATTACTTAACCTGCGCGCGCACGCACACACAAACACACACACACTACACATTCCCAATTCCCTGCATCACTCCTGCACCCACTCCAAAAGGTTCAAGAAGCCCATTCCCTATTCCCTGCACCCACATGCACGCTCCTGAAGCCCCTTCCCTAATCCTTGCCTCACTCCTGCCAATACACACAAACACACACAGACACACACACACACCTGAAGCGTGTTCTCTATTCCCTGCCTCACTCTTGCCCCTACAAAAACACACAAACACTTCTGAAGCCCAATGCCAATTTCCTACCTCACTCCAGTCCCTACACACACACACAACACAGAAACACACCCATTCCTGAAGCCCCTTCACTATTCCTTGCCTAACTCCTGCCACAAAACCCCCAACCACACACACACACACACACACACACACACTTCTGAAGCCACTTCCCTATTCCCTGCCTCACTCTTGTCCCTACACACACACACAGACATACACACCCACACTCCTGAAGCACCTTCACTATTCCCTACCTCACTCCTACCCCTCAAAACAAACACAAACACGCCCACACACACTCCTGAAGCGCCTTCACTATTCCCTGCCTCACTCCTACCCCTACAAACCCCCCCACACACTCCTGAAACCCCCTCCCTAACACCTGCCACACTCCTATCTCTACAAAAACACACACAGACACACACACACACACGCCTGACACCCCTTTACTATTCCCTGCCTCACTCCTGCTCCTACACACGCACACACGCACACACACACACACTCACACCTGAAGCCCCTTCCCTGTCCCCTGCCTCACTTCTACCCCTACTAACACACACACTCCTGAAGCCCCTTCTCTATTCCCTGCATCACTCCTGCCCCTACACACACAAGAACACACATACTCCTGAAGCTCCTCCCTATTCCCTGCCTCACACCTCCTAAACACGCATATACACACTCCTGAAGCACCTACACTATTGCCTACCTCATTATTATGCCCCAAAACAAACACACACACACACACACACAATCCTGAAGCCCCTTCCCTATTCCCAGCCTCATTTCTACCCCTACAAACACATGCACACACTCCTGAAGGCCTTCCCTATTCCTTGCCTCCTGCCCCTACACACAAACATATACACACTCCTGAAGCGCCTTCTCTAATCCCTGCCTCACACTTGCTCCTACACACACACTACTGATGCACCTTCACTATTCTCTGCCTCACTCCTACCCCTAAAAACAAACACACACACACACACAATCACACACATACTCCTGATGACCCTTCCCTCTTCCCTTCCTCACTTCACTCCTCTCTCTCTCTTTCTCTCTCTCTCTCTCTGTCTCTGTCTCTGTCTCTCGTGCCCCTTCCCCTTTCCCTTTTTCATTCTAGACACTACATGCACACACTCAAAAATTCTTGATGCCCCTTCCCTATTCCCTGCCTCACTCCTGCCCCTACAAACACACACACGCCTGAAGCATCTTCTCTATTCGCTGCCTCACCTTTGCCCATACAAAAATACACAGACACTCCAGATGCCCATTGCCTATTCCCTGCCTCACTGCTGTTCCTACACACACACACACGCACACACAAACACACACACACACAAATAGACACACACACTCCTGATGCCCATTCCCTATTCTCTGGCTCTCTCCTGTCCCTACATACACACACTCAGACAAACACAATCACTCCTGATTCCCCTTCCCTAATCCCTGCCTCACTCCTTTCCTTGCACACACACACACACACTCACACACACACACACACACATGGATCTCTTTCAAGAATACACCACATGCTGGGGCACAAGTCCAGCCTCAGTAAATCTAAACACATAGATATTATCCAGACATAATTCTCAGATCACTATGCCATAAAGCTGGAGATTAATAAGAGGATGTCCCAAAGAGCAAGGGCAACCAATTCGAGAATGAACAACGTTCTCCTGTGACATGAATGGGTACACGCCTAGATCAGAGAGTATATAAGTAAGTTTCTAGAAACTAATGAGAACGAGAATACAGTGTATCAAAACTTATTGGACCCTGTAAAGGCAATTATCCGAGGTAGCTGGATATCATTGAATACATACATGAAAATGAAGCAAGGAGTATGACAGATACGTTAACACAAAACCTCCAAGAACTAAACAGAGTCAGCAGAACAACCCCTCCATTAGCAAGAGAAAAAAAATAATAAAAATAAGGGCAGAGGTAAACCAGGGGGAAGACAAGAGGTCAATGCAAAAGATAAATGCAACTAAAATCTTGTTTTATGAAAGAATTAACAAAATTGAGAGTTCTCTGGAAAAGCTTAGCAAAGATAGAAAGGAGCAAACATTAATAGCCAGGATGAGGGATGAATCAGGGGCAATAACAACAGACCCCAAGGAGATTAAAAACATAATCCCAAAGTACTATGAAGGTCCGTATTCTAATGAATTCAGAAACTTGGAAGACATGGATAAATATTTGGAAAAACAGTCTCTCCCTAAATGACCTCAGATAGAGATCTAAATATAAATTATATCTAAATATAAATTATATCTAAATATAAATTAATAAACACGGGAAATCTTGAAGAGATACATATGAACAAATCACTGACTTGTGTATACCTAATTGTGTAAATGAAATCATAAGTATAGACACACAAACATAAATAAATTTATGAATATGAATAAACTATAAACAATGATGTACCTAAACATGCAATTAGTAATGCTAATATGTGTGTATACAAGGCCTATAAATCAATAGGTGAATATAGAAGCAAAAATAAGTTAATATAATAACATATGGAGATAGATTAAGGACTATTATGGGAATCTATAAACATGTCTAGATAATTAATACATGTAGAAAAACTTATAAATATTGATGTATAAATAGATATAATATGAAATATAAATGGATAGTTACATGCATACGTGTGTGATTATACACACACACACACATATATATATACACATATCTGGGGATATTTATGAAAGACAGGCCAGAATTCCGGGGACTCATTTCTCTGAGAGATATTTTAAGCAGGCACTGTCCCACTGGCCTGATATCCGGGGTCTTATTTCTCTGAGACAGTTCACACAGGCGGCATCTTACAGGACGGACAACCGCGAACTTATTTCTGAGAAATAGTTCACGTCGGCTTGGTGTACAGCTGGATAACCGGTGACTCATTTCTCTGAGCGCGATCACACAGGCGCAGTGGCACAAGACGGATAACCGCGGACTGACTTTTGAGCTCTAGTTCACGCAGGCGCAGTCCTACAGACCGCAATCCCGGGGACTATTTCTCTGGGACATAATTCACGCAGGCGTAGGTTGACAGGCCGGATATCGGGAGACATATCCCAGAGATCGTTCACGCAAGCGCAGCTGCACAGGGCAGATAACCGCGCACTTATTTCTCAGCCCTAGTTCACGCAGGCGCAGTCCGATGGGCCGCAATTCCGGGGACTATTACTCTGGGATACAATTGACGCAGGCGTAGGTTTACAGGCCGGATATCCGGGGACGCATAGCTCCGAGCTTTCACGCAGGCGCAGTGGCACAAGGCGGATAACCGCGCACTTATTTCTCAGCCCTAGTTCACGCAGGCGCAGTCCTACAGGCCGCGTTTCCCGGGACTATTTTCTGGGACATAATTCACGCAGGCGTAGGTGTACTGGTCGGATATCCGGAGACTCATTTCTCAGCTGGTTGACGCATGCGTATTGTCACAGGACGGATAACCGCGCACTTATTTCTCAGCCCTAGTTCACGCAGGCGCAGTCCTACGGGCCGCAATTCCGGGGACTATTTCTCTGGGACATAGTTCACGCAGGCGTAGGTGTACAGGCCGGATATCTGGGGTCTCATTTCTCTCAGCTCGTTCACGCAGGCGCAGTGGTACAGGACGGATAACCGCGCACTTATTTCTCAGTCCTAGTTCACGCAGGCGCAGTCCTACTGGCCGAATTTCCGGGAACTATTTCTCTGGGACATAGTTCACGCAGGCGCAGTGGCACAGAATGGATAACCGCGGATTTTTCTCTGAGACCTACTTCACACAGGCGCAGTCTTATGGGACGGATAACCGCGGACATATTTCTGAGACATTGTTCACCCAGGTGCAGTCCTACAGGCGGGATATCCGGGGGCTTCTTTCCCTGAGCCATAGTTCGCGAAGTCCGTCTCTCATCTAAGCGCCCCGCACCCCCTCTTCGGTCCATCACTGACTTCAGAACTGTGCCCTGGTGAGTTCAGGATAGTTGGCTGCCCGATGGTTGATACCTTTTCGTGCGATTTTCATCTCTATGGTTGGCATCTGACTCCCTATTCCCTGCCTCACTCCAGCCCCTAAACACACACACACACAAGCTCCTGAAGCCCCTTTCCTATTCCCTGCCTCACTCCTGTCCCTACACACACAAACACACACACAATTCCCATTCACAATCCCCTGCCTCACTCCTGCACACTCCCAATAGACTCAATAAGCCCCTTCCCTATTCTCTGCCTCACGCTTGTACCCAACACAATCTCCTGAAGCCCCTTCCCTATTCCCTGCCTCACTCCAGCCCCTACACACACACACACACACTCCTGAAGCCACTTCCCTATTCCCTGCCTCACTCTTGTCCCTACACACACACACACAGACATACACACCCACACTCCTGAAGCACCTTCACTATTCCCTACCTCACTCCTACCCCTCAAAACAAACAAAAACACGCCCACACACACTCCTGAAGCTCCTTCACTATTCCCTGCCTCACTCCTACCCCTACAAACCCCCCCACACACTCCTGAAAACCCCTCCCTAATCCCTGCCACACTCCTATCCCTACAAAAACACACACAGACACACACACACGCCTGAAACCCCTTTACTATTCCCTGCCTCACTCCTGCTCCTACACGCACACACACACACACACACACACACACACACTCCTGATTCCCCTTCCCTAATCCCTGCCTCACTCCTTTCCTTGCACACTCACACACACACACACACACACACACACACGGATCTCTTTCAAGAATACACCACATGCTGGGACACAAGAACAGCCTCAGTAAATCTAAACACATAGATATTATCCAGACATAATTCTCAGATCACTATGCCATAAAGCTGGAGATTAATAAGAGGATGTCCCAAAGAGCAAGGGCAACCAATTGGAGAATGAACAACGTTCTCCTGTGACATGAATGGGTACACGCCTAGATCAGAGAGTATATAAGTAAGTTTCTAGAAACTAATGAGAACGAGAATACAGTGTATCAAAACTTATTGGACCCTGTAAAGGCAATTATCCGAGGTAGCTGGATATCATTGAATACATACATGAAAATGAAGCAAGGCGTATGACAGATACGTTAACACAAAACCTCCAAGAACTAAACAGAGTCAGCAGAACAACCCCTCCATTAGCAAGAGAAAAAAAATAATAAAAATAAGGGCAGAGGTAAACCAGGGGGAAGACAAGAGGTCAATGCAAAAGATAAATGCAACTAAAATCTTGTTTTATGAAAGAATTAACAAAATTGAGAGTTCTCTGGAAAAGCTTAGCAAAGATAGAAAGGAGCAAACATTAATAGCCAGGATGAGGGATGAATCAGGGGCAATAACAACAGACCCCAAGGAGATTAAAAACATAATCCCAAAGTACTATGAAGGTCTGTATTCTAATGAATTCAGAAACTTGGAAGACATGGATAAATATTTGGAAAAACAGTCTCTCCCTAAATGACCTCAGATAGAGATCTAAATATAAATTATATCTAAATATAAATTATATCTAAATATAAATTAATAAACACGGGAAATCTTGAAGATATACATATGAACAAATCACTGACTTGTGTATACCTAATTGTGTAAATGAAATCATAAGTATAGACAAACAAATAAATTTATGAATATGAATAAACTATAAACAATGATATACCTAAACATGCAATTAGTAATGCTAATATGTAAGTGTATACAAGGCCTATAAATCAATAGATGAATATAGAAGCAAAAATAAGTAAATATAATAAAATATGGAGATAGATTAAGGACTATTATGGAAATCTAGGGGAATCTATAAACATGTCTAGATAATTAATACATGTAGAAAAACTTATAAATATTGATGTATAAATAGATATAATATGAAATATAAATAGATAGTTACATGCATATGTGTGTGATTATATACACACACACACACATATATATACACATATCTGGGGATATTTATGAAAGACAGGCCAGAATTCCGGGGACTCATTTCTCTGAGAGATATTTTAAGCAGGCACTGTCCCACTGGCCTGATATCCGGGGTCTTATTTCTCTGAGACAGTTCACACAGGCGGCATCTTACAGGACGGACAACCGCGAACTTATTTCTGAGAAATAGTTCACGTCGGCTTGGTGTACAGCTGGATAACCGGTGACTCATTTCTCTGAGCGCGATCACACAGGCGCAGTGGCACAAGACGGATAACCGCGGACTGACTTTTGAGCTCTAGTTCACGCAGGCGCAGTCCTACAGACCGCAATCCCGGGGACTATTTCTCTGGGACATAATTCACGCAGGCGTAGGTTGACAGGCCGGATATCGGGAGACATATCCCAGAGATCGTTCACGCAAGCGCAGCTGCACAGGGCAGATAACCGCGCACTTATTTCTCAGCCCTAGTTCACGCAGGCGCAGTCCGATGGGCCGCAATTCCGGGGACTATTACTCTGGGATATAATTGACGCAGGCGTAGGTTTACAGGCCGGATATCCGGGGACGCATAGCTCCGAGCTTTCACGCAGGCGCAGTGGCACAAGGCGGATAACCGCGCACTTATTTCTCAGCCCTAGTTCACGCAGGCGCAGTCCTACAGGCCGCGTTTCCCGGGACTATTTTCTGGGACATAATTCACGCAGGCGTAGGTGTACTGGTCGGATATCCGGAGACTCATTTCTCAGCTGGTTGACGCATGCGTATTGTCACAGGACGGATAACCGCGCACTTATTTCTCAGCCCTAGTTCACGCAGGCGCAGTCCTACGGGCCGCAATTCCGGGGACTATTTCTCTGGGACATAGTTCACGCAGGCGTAGGTGTACAGGCCGGATATCTGGGGTCTCATTTCTCTCAGCTCGTTCACGCAGGCGCAGTGGTACAGGACGGATAACCGCGCACTTATTTCTCAGTCCTAGTTCACGCAGGCGCAGTCCTACTGGCCGAATTTCCGGGAACTATTTCTCTGGGACATAGTTCACGCAGGCGCAGTGGCACAGAATGGATAACCGCGGATTTTTCCCTGAGACCTACTTCACACAGGCGCAGTCTTATGGGACGGATAACCGCGGACATATTTCTGAGACATTGTTCACCCAGGTGCAGTCCTACAGGCGGGATATCCGGGGGCTTCTTTCCCTGAGCCATAGTTCGCGAAGTCCGTCTCTCATCTAAGCGCCCCGCACCCCCTCTTCGGTCCATCACTGACTTCAGAACTGTGCCCTGGTGAGTTCAGGATAGTTGGCTGCCCGATGGTTGATACCTTTTCGTGCGATTTTCATCTCTATGGTTGGCATCTGACTCCCTATTCCCTGCCTCACTCCAGCCCCTAAACACACACACACACAAGCTCCTGAAGCCCCTTTCCTATTCCCTGCCTCACTCCTGTCCCTACACACACAAACACACACACAATTCCCATTCACAATCCCCTGCCTCACTCCTGCACACTCCCAATAGACTCAATAAGCCCCTTCCCTATTCTCTGCCTCACGCTTGTACCCAACACAATCTCCTGAAGCCCCTTCCCTATTCCCTGCCTCACTCCAGCCCCTACACACACACACACACACTCCTGAAGCCACTTCCCTATTCCCTGCCTCACTCTTGTCCCTACACACACACACACAGACATACACACCCACACTCCTGAAGCACCTTCACTATTCCCTACCTCACTCCTACCCCTCAAAACAAACAAAAACACGCCCACACACACTCCTGAAGCTCCTTCACTATTCCCTGCCTCACTCCTACCCCTACAAACCCCCCCACACACTCCTGAAAACCCCTCCCTAATCCCTGCCACACTCCTATCCCTACAAAAACACACACAGACACACACACACGCCTGAAACCCCTTTACTATTCCCTGCCTCACTCCTGCTCCTACACACGCACACACACACA
The DNA here is from genome assembly GCF_050624435.1 of Tenrec ecaudatus. Taxonomy (NCBI): domain Eukaryota; kingdom Metazoa; phylum Chordata; class Mammalia; order Afrosoricida; family Tenrecidae; genus Tenrec; species Tenrec ecaudatus. The sequence goes on from NW_027457777.1 coordinate 73,235, forward strand.
CACACACACACACACACACTCCTGATTCCCCTTCCCTAATCCCTGCCTCACTCCTTTCCTTGCACACTCACACACACACACACACACACACACGGATCTCTTTCAAGAATACACCACATGCTGGGACACAAGAACAGCCTCAGTAAATCTAAACACATAGATATTATCCAGACATAATTCTCAGATCACTATGCCATAAAGCTGGAGATTAATAAGAGGATGTCCCAAAGAGCAAGGGCAACCAATTCGAGAATGAACAACGTTCTCCTGTGACATGAATGGGTACACGCCTAGATCAGAGAGTATATAAGTAAGTTTCTAGAAACTAATGAGAACGAGAATACAGTGTATCAAAACTTATTGGACCCTGTAAAGGCAATTATCCGAGGTAGCTGGATATCATTGAATACATACATGAAAATGAAGCAAGGCGTATGACAGATACGTTAACACAAAACCTCCAAGAACTAAACAGAGTCAGCAGAACAACCCCTCCATTAGCAAGAGAAAAAAAATAATAAAAATAAGGGCAGAGGTAAACCAGGGGGAAGACAAGAGGTCAATGCAAAAGATAAATGCAACTAAAATCTTGTTTTATGAAAGAATTAACAAAATTGAGAGTTCTCTGGAAAAGCTTAGCAAAGATAGAAAGGAGCAAACATTAATAGCCAGGATGAGGGATGAATCAGGGGCAATAACAACAGACCCCAAGGAGATTAAAAACATAATCCCAAAGTACTATGAAGGTCTGTATTCTAATGAATTCAGAAACTTGGAAGACATGGATAAATATTTGGAAAAACAGTCTCTCCCTAAATGACCTCAGATAGAGATCTAAATATAAATTATATCTAAATATAAATTATATCTAAATATAAATTAATAAACACGGGAAATCTTGAAGATATACATATGAACAAATCACTGACTTGTGTATACCTAATTGTGTAAATGAAATCATAAGTATAGACAAACAAATAAATTTATGAATATGAATAAACTATAAACAATGATATACCTAAACATGCAATTAGTAATGCTAATATGTAAGTGTATACAAGGCCTATAAATCAATAGATGAATATAGAAGCAAAAATAAGTAAATATAATAAAATATGGAGATAGATTAAGGACGATTATGGAAATCTAGGGGAATCTATAAACATGTCTAGATAATTAATACATGTAGAAAAACTTATAAATATTGATGTATAAATAGATATAATATGAAATATAAATAGATAGTTACATGCATATGTGTGTGATTATATACACACACACACACATATATATACACATATCTGGGGATATTTATGAAAGACAGGCCAGAATTCCGGGGACTCATTTCTCTGAGAGATATTTTAAGCAGGCACTGTCCCACTGGCCTGATATCCGGGGTCTTATTTCTCTGAGACAGTTCACACAGGCGGCATCTTACAGGACGGACAACCGCGAACTTATTTCTGAGAAATAGTTCACGTCGGCTTGGTGTACAGCTGGATAACCGGTGACTCATTTCTCTGAGCGCGATCACACAGGCGCAGTGGCACAAGACGGATAACCGCGGACTGACTTTTGAGCTCTAGTTCACGCAGGCGCAGTCCTACAGACCGCAATCCCGGGGACTATTTCTCTGGGACATAATTCACGCAGGCGTAGGTTGACAGGCCGGATATCGGGAGACATATCCCAGAGATCGTTCACGCAAGCGCAGCTGCACAGGGCAGATAACCGCGCACTTATTTCTCAGCCCTAGTTCACGCAGGCGCAGTCCGATGGGCCGCAATTCCGGGGACTATTACTCTGGGATATAATTGACGCAGGCGTAGGTTTACAGGCCGGATATCCGGGGACGCATAGCTCCGAGCTTTCACGCAGGCGCAGTGGCACAAGGCGGATAACCGCGCACTTATTTCTCAGCCCTAGTTCACGCAGGCGCAGTCCTACAGGCCGCGTTTCCCGGGACTATTTTCTGGGACATAATTCACGCAGGCGTAGGTGTACTGGTCGGATATCCGGAGACTCATTTCTCAGCTGGTTGACGCATGCGTATTGTCACAGGACGGATAACCGCGCACTTATTTCTCAGCCCTAGTTCACGCAGGCGCAGTCCTACGGGCCGCAATTCCGGGGACTATTTCTCTGGGACATAGTTCACGCAGGCGTAGGTGTACAGGCCGGATATCTGGGGTCTCATTTCTCTCAGCTCGTTCACGCAGGCGCAGTGGTACAGGACGGATAACCGCGCACTTATTTCTCAGTCCTAGTTCACGCAGGCGCAGTCCTACTGGCCGAATTTCCGGGAACTATTTCTCTGGGACATAGTTCACGCAGGCGCAGTGGCACAGAATGGATAACCGCGGATTTTTCCCTGAGACCTACTTCACACAGGCGCAGTCTTATGGGACGGATAACCGCGGACATATTTCTGAGACATTGTTCACCCAGGTGCAGTCCTACAGGCGGGATATCCGGGGGCTTCTTTCCCTGAGCCATAGTTCGCGAAGTCCGTCTCTCATCTAAGCGCCCCGCACCCCCTCTTCGGTCCATCACTGACTTCAGAACTGTGCCCTGGTGAGTTCAGGATAGTTGGCTGCCCGATGGTTGATACCTTTTCGTGCGATTTTCATCTCTATGGTTGGCATCTGACTCCCTATTCCCTGCCTCACTCCAGCCCCTAAACACACACACACACAAGCTCCTGAAGCCCCTTTCCTATTCCCTGCCTCACTCCTGTCCCTACACACACAAACACACACACAATTCCCATTCACAATCCCCTGCCTCACTCCTGCACACTCCCAATAGACTCAATAAGCCCCTTCCCTATTCTCTGCCTCACGCTTGTACCCAACACAATCTCCTGAAGCCCCTTCCCTATTCCCTGCCTCACTCCAGCCCCTACACACACACACACACACTCCTGAAGCCACTTCCCTATTCCCTGCCTCACTCTTGTCCCTACACACACACACACAGACATACACACCCACACTCCTGAAGCACCTTCACTATTCCCTACCTCACTCCTACCCCTCAAAACAAACAAAAACACGCCCACACACACTCCTGAAGCTCCTTCACTATTCCCTGCCTCACTCCTACCCCTACAAACCCCCCCACACACTCCTGAAAACCCCTCCCTAATCCCTGCCACACTCCTATCCCTACAAAAACACACACAGACACACACACGCCTGAAACCCCTTTACTATTCCCTGCCTCACTCCTGCTCCTACACACGCACACACACACACACACACACACACACACACACTCCTGATTCCCCTTCCCTAATCCCTGCCTCACTCCTTTCCTTGCACACTCACACACACACACACACACACACACGGATCTCTTTCAAGAATACACCACATGCTGGGACACAAGAACAGCCTCAGTAAATCTAAACACATAGATATTATCCAGACATAATTCTCAGATCACTATGCCATAAAGCTGGAGATTAATAAGAGGATGTCCCAAAGAGCAAGGGCAACCAATTCGAGAATGAACAACGTTCTCCTGTGACATGAATGGGTACACGCCTAGATCAGAGAGTATATAAGTAAGTTTCTAGAAACTAATGAGAACGAGAATACAGTGTATCAAAACTTATTGGACCCTGTAAAGGCAATTATCCGAGGTAGCTGGATATCATTGAATACATACATGAAAATGAAGCAAGGCGTATGACAGATACGTTAACACAAAACCTCCAAGAACTAAACAGAGTCAGCAGAACAACCCCTCCATTAGCAAGAGAAAAAAAATAATAAAAATAAGGGCAGAGGTAAACCAGGGGGAAGACAAGAGGTCAATGCAAAAGATAAATGCAACTAAAATCTTGTTTTATGAAAGAATTAACAAAATTGAGAGTTCTCTGGAAAAGCTTAGCAAAGATAGAAAGGAGCAAACATTAATAGCCAGGATGAGGGATGAATCAGGGGCAATAACAACAGACCCCAAGGAGATTAAAAACATAATCCCAAAGTACTATGAAGGTCTGTATTCTAATGAATTCAGAAACTTGGAAGACATGGATAAATATTTGGAAAAACAGTCTCTCCCTAAATGACCTCAGATAGAGATCTAAATATAAATTATATCTAAATATAAATTATATCTAAATATAAATTAATAAACACGGGAAATCTTGAAGATATACATATGAACAAATCACTGACTTGTGTATACCTAATTGTGTAAATGAAATCATAAGTATAGACAAACAAATAAATTTATGAATATGAATAAACTATAAACAATGATATACCTAAACATGCAATTAGTAATGCTAATATGTAAGTGTATACAAGGCCTATAAATCAATAGATGAATATAGAAGCAAAAATAAGTAAATATAATAAAATATGGAGATAGATTAAGGACGATTATGGAAATCTAGGGGAATCTATAAACATGTCTAGATAATTAATACATGTAGAAAAACTTATAAATATTGATGTATAAATAGATATAATATGAAATATAAATAGATAGTTACATGCATATGTGTGTGATTATATACACACACACACATATATATACACATATCTGGGGATATTTATGAAAGACAGGCCAGAATTCCGGGGACTCATTTCTCTGAGAGATATTTTAAGCAGGCACTGTCCCACTGGCCTGATATCCGGGGTCTTATTTCTCTGAGACAGTTCACACAGGCGGCATCTTACAGGACGGACAACCGCGAACTTATTTCTGAGAAATAGTTCACGTCGGCTTGGTGTACAGCTGGATAACCGGTGACTCATTTCTCTGAGCGCGATCACACAGGCGCAGTGGCACAAGACGGATAACCGCGGACTGACTTTTGAGCTCTAGTTCACGCAGGCGCAGTCCTACAGACCGCAATCCCGGGGACTATTTCTCTGGGACATAATTCACGCAGGCGTAGGTTGACAGGCCGGATATCGGGAGACATATCCCAGAGATCGTTCACGCAAGCGCAGCTGCACAGGGCAGATAACCGCGCACTTATTTCTCAGCCCTAGTTCACGCAGGCGCAGTCCGATGGGCCGCAATTCCGGGGACTATTACTCTGGGATATAATTGACGCAGGCGTAGGTTTACAGGCCGGATATCCGGGGACGCATAGCTCCGAGCTTTCACGCAGGCGCAGTGGCACAAGGCGGATAACCGCGCACTTATTTCTCAGCCCTAGTTCACGCAGGCGCAGTCCTACAGGCCGCGTTTCCCGGGACTATTTTCTGGGACATAATTCACGCAGGCGTAGGTGTACTGGTCGGATATCCGGAGACTCATTTCTCAGCTGGTTGACGCATGCGTATTGTCACAGGACGGATAACCGCGCACTTATTTCTCAGCCCTAGTTCACGCAGGCGCAGTCCTACGGGCCGCAATTCCGGGGACTATTTCTCTGGGACATAGTTCACGCAGGCGTAGGTGTACAGGCCGGATATCTGGGGTCTCATTTCTCTCAGCTCGTTCACGCAGGCGCAGTGGTACAGGACGGATAACCGCGCACTTATTTCTCAGTCCTAGTTCACGCAGGCGCAGTCCTACTGGCCGAATTTCCGGGAACTATTTCTCTGGGACATAGTTCACGCAGGCGCAGTGGCACAGAATGGATAACCGCGGATTTTTCTCTGAGACCTACTTCACACAGGCGCAGTCTTATGGGACGGATAACCGCGGACATATTTCTGAGACATTGTTCACCCAGGTGCAGTCCTACAGGCGGGATATCCGGGGGCTTCTTTCCCTGAGCCATAGTTCGCGAAGTCCGTCTCTCATCTAAGCGCCCCGCACCCCCTCTTCGGTCCATCACTGACTTCAGAACTGTGCCCTGGTGAGTTCAGGATAGTTGGCTGCCCGATGGTTGATACCTTTTCGTGCGATTTTCATTTCTATGGTTGGCATCTGACTCCCTATTCCCTGCCTCACTCCAGCCCCTAAACACACACACACACAAGCTCCTGAAGCCCCTTTCCTATTCCCTGCCTCACTCCTGTCCCTACACACACAAACACACACACAATTCCCATTCACAATCCCCTGCCTCACTCCTGCACACTCCCAATAGACTCAATAAGCCCCTTCCCTATTCTCTGCCTCACGCTTGTACCCAACACAAGCTCCTGAAGCCCCTTCCCTATTCCCTGCCTCACTCCAGCTCCTACACACACACACACACACACACACACACACACACACACACGCTCCTGAAGCCCCTTCCCTATTCCCTGCCTCACTCCTGTCCCTATACACACACACACACAAACACACACACACGCGCCTGAAGCCCTTCCCTATTCCCTGCCTCACTCCAGCCCCTACATACACACACATACACGCTCCTGAAGCACCTTCCCTATTCCCTGCCTCACTCTTGCCACTAAAACACACACAAACACCCAACACACACCCCACACACACCCCTGAAGCCCATTCCCTATTCCCTGCTCCTCTCCAACCCCTACACACACACACACACACACACACACACTCCTGATACCCATCCCCTATTCGTTGCCTCACTCAGGTCACTTCATACATACGTACACACACACAATCCTGATGGCCCTGCCCTATTCCCTGCCTCACTTCAGATCTATCTCTCTCTCTCTCTCACACTCTCTCTCTCTCTCCCTCTTCTCTCTCTGTCTCACTCACTCCATGCCTCTTCCCTATTCCCTGGCTCACTCTTGCCACTACACACACATACCTGTAACGTCTTCTCTATTCCCTCACTCACACTTGCCTCTGTACACACACACACACACAC
>NW_027457777.1:85000-88472 GCF_050624435.1 Tenrec ecaudatus
CATTCCTGAAGCCCCTTCACTATTCCTTGCCTAACTCCTGCCACAAAACCCCCAACCACACACACACACACACACACACACACACACACTTCTGAAGCCACTTCCCTATTCCCTGCCTCACTCTTGTCCCTACACACACACACAGACATACACACCCACACTCTTGAAGCACCTTCACTATTCCCTACCTCACTCCTACCCCTCAAAACAAACACAAACACGCCCACACACACTCCTGAAGCGCCTTCACTATTCCCTGCCTCACTCCTACCCCTACAAACCCCCCCACACACTCCTGAAACCCCCTCCCTAACACCTGCCACACTCCTATCTCTACAAAAACACACACAGACACACACACACACACGCCTGACACCCCTTTACTATTCCTTGCCTCACTCCTGCTCCTACACACGCACACACACACACACACACTCACACCTGAAGCCCCTTCCCTGTCCCCTGCCTCACTTCTACCCCTACTAACACACACACTCCTGAAGCCCCTTCTCTATTCCCTGCATCTCTCCTGCCCCTACACACACAAGAACACACATACTCCTGAAGCTCCTCCCTATTCCCTGCCTCACACCTCCTAAACACGCATATACACACTCCTGAAGCACCTACACTATTGCCTACCTCATTATTATGCCCCAAAACAAACACACACACACACACACACACACACAATCCTGAAGCCCCTTCCCTATTCCCAGCCTCATTTCTACCCCTACAAACCCATGCACACACTCCTGAAGGCCTTCCCTATTCCTTGCCTCCTGCCCCTACACACAAACATATACACACTCCTGAAGCGCCTTCTCTAATCCCTGCCTCACACTTGCTCCTACACACACACTACTGATGCACCTTCACTATTCTCTGCCTCACTCCTACCCCTAAAAACAAACACACACACACACAATCACACACATATTCCTGATGACCCTTCCCTCTTCCCTTCCTCACTTCACTCCTCTCTCTCTCTCTCTCTCTCTCTCTCTCTCTCTCTCTCTCTCTCTCTCTCTCTCTGTCTCTGTCTCTGTCTCTGTCTCTCGTGCCCCTTCCCCTTTCCCTTTTTCATTCTAGACACTACATGCACACACTCAAAAATTCCTGATGCCCCTTCCCTATTCCCTGCCTCACTTCACTCTCTCTCTCTCTCTCTCTCTCTCTCTCTCTCTCTCTCTCTCTCTCTCTCTCTCTCTCTCTCTCTCACTGTCTCTATCTCTGTCTCTGTCTCTCGTGCCCCTTCCCCTTTCCTTTTTTCATTCTAGACACTACATGCACACACTCAAAAATTCCTGATGCCCCTTCCCTATTCCCTGCCTCACTCCTGCCCCTACACACACACACACGCCTGAAGCATCTTCTCTATTCGCTGCCTCACCTTTGCCCATACAAAAATACACAGACACTCCAGATGCCCATTGCCTATTCCCTGCCTCACTGCTGTTCCTACACACACACACACACAAACACACACACACAAACAGACACACACACCTGAAGCCCATTCCCTATTCCCTGCATCACTCCTGCTCACACAACCACACACACCCACACGCACACACAACTGAAGCCCCTTCCCTATTCGCTGCCTCACTCCTGCTCCTACACACACACACGCACACAAACACACCCACACATATACACACACACTCCTGAAGCCCCTTCCATATTCCCTGCCTCACTACCGCCCCTAAGCACACAAACATACACACACAAACCCCTGACGCCTCTTCCCTATTCCCTGCCTCACTGCTTTTCCTACACACACACGCACACACACACACTCCTAAAGCACTTTCACTATTCCCTGCCTCACTCCTACCCCTACAAACAAACAAACACACACACACACACTCCTCCAGCCCCTTCCCTATTCCTTGCCTCACTCCTGCCCCTACACACACAAACATACAAACACACACTCCTCAAGCACATTCACTATTCCCTGCCTCACTCTTACCCCTACAAACAAACACAACACACAAAAACATATACCCATCCTGAAGCTCTTTCCCTATACTGTGCGTCGTTCCTGACCTTACACACACAGACACACACACAGACACACAATCTTGATGCCCGTTTCCAATACCCTGCCTCATTCCTGTCCCTACACACACACACACACACACACACACTCCTGAAACTCCTTCCCTATGCCCTGCCTTACTCCTGCTCTTGCACACACACACACGAACACCCTGAAGCCCTTTCCCTATTCCCAGCCTCACTCCTGCTCTTACACAGAAACACACACGCGCACACATACACACACCTCTGATGACACTTCTCTATTCCCTACCTCACTCCTGTGCCTACACACACACACACACACACACACACACACACACACTCACTCCTGAAGCCCCTTCCCTATTCCCTGCCTCACTCATGCGCCTGCACACACACACACACAAACACATATACACACACTCCTGATACCCATTTCCTATTGGCTGCATCACTCCAGGCCCCCCTCGCACACACACACCCCTGATGTCCATTCTCTATTAGCTGCCTCACTCATGCAACTACACACACACAAAATAACACACACTCAGGCCCAAGCATCTTCTCTATTCCCTGCTTCTCTCTTGGCCCCAGAAATACACACACACACTCCTGAAGCCCGTACCCTATTCCCTGCCTTACTCCTGCCCCTCAACACGCACACACACACACACCCATACACACACACACACACACACACTCCTGATGCCCATTCCCTATACCTGCCTCATTCCTGTCCCTACACACACACACACACACACTCACACCTGAAGTCCCTTCTCTAATCCCTTCCTCATTCTTTCCCTGCGCACACAAACACACGCAAAAAAACAAACACACGCACAATACCCATTCCCAAATCCCTGCATCACTCCTGCACACCCCACAATAGACTCAAGAAGCCACTTCCCTATTCCCTGCATCACTCCTGACACTACACACAAACACACACACACACACACACACCTGAAGCATGTTCTCTATTCCCTGCCTCACTCTTGCCCCTACAAAATCACACATACACTTCTGAAGCCCAATGCCAATTTCCTACCTCACTCCAGTCCCTACACACACACACACACACACACAAACACACAGACACACACCCATTCCTGAAGCCCCTTCACTATTCCTTGCCTAACTCCTGCCACAAAACCCCCAACCACACACACACACACACACACACACACTCCTGAAGCCACTTCCCTATTCCCTGCCTCACTCTTGTCCCTACACACACACACACAGACATACACACCCACACTCCTGAAGCACCTTCACTATTCCCTACCTCATTCCTACCCCTCAAAACAAACACAAACACACCCACACACATTCCTGAAGCGCCTTCACTATTCCCTGCCTCACTCCTACCCCTACAACCCCCCCACACACACTCCAGAAACCCGCTCCCTAATCTCTGCCACACTCCTATCCCTACAAAAAC